>NC_044386.1:21573781-21879071 GCF_006542625.1 Nomascus leucogenys | reverse complement strand
AAAATAAGAGGTTCAATACATTTGTGATTCTGTAATCATTATTCTACTTCATAATGTGACTCACCAATGTTGATCACATGAGGACAGTGGTAAAGAGTAAGCAAGATGTGTGCATTTTTATTGACACTACTGGAAAATAATCAAAAAGGTTATATATTAATGTTTTACGTCTCGTGGAAAAGTTACACATATGTTTTTGAGAGAAAATTTAAAGGGCAAACATGGTAAAAATAATTTAAAAACAGAAACACTGTGGGAAATATGAGTTCCTGTATGTATTTAAAAATATAATTGTACAAACAAATATGTAATCACCCAAGGGGTTCTTCCTGCACACTGCACAAAAATCAATTGACTGAGACTGTAGTTTTGCAGAAAATAAAGAATTTAATAGATGCAAGGCCAGACATGCAGGAGAACTAGAGCTATCACTCAACGTCAGTCTCCTCAAAGGCTCAGACATTAGGGTTTTTCAAGGATAATTTGATGAGCAGAGGGCTAGGGAATGGGGAATGTTAATTGTTAGTGTAGGGGATACATTCACTGGGAGTCAAAGTGGGTTTTTCTTTCTGCCTTCAGTTCCTGGGTAGGATCACAGAACTAACTGAACCACTTTACCGGTCTAGGTGGTGCCAGCTGGTCCATCAGAATGCAGGGCCTGATTAATATCTCTAACAACAATCTTAGGTTTTACAATAGTGATGTCATCCACAGGAGCAGTTGAGGAGGTTAGGAATCTTGTGGCCTCTGGCTGTGTGACTCCTGATCCATCATTTTTAGCCTTGTGGCTAACTTGTTAGCCTTACAAAGGTGGTCTTGTCCCCAGCAAAGAGAGGGTTCATTTTAGGAAGGGGCTATCATCTTAGTTTCAAAGTTAAACTATAAGGTAAATTCCTACTATGGTAAGCTCAACCTATACCCAAGAATGAACAAGAGCAGCTTGTAGGTTAGAAGCAAGATGGGGTCAGTTAGGTCAGATTTCATTCACTGTCGTAATTTTCCTGTTTGATTTTTTTTCAGTGTCGTAATTTTTGCAAAGGTGTTTTCAAATACACTTTTCTTTCTTCAGCTCATAAATAGCAACTGGACAGCTGAGTAAATGCACTAGGATTCTCTAATTAACTAACCCCTTTACGTGGTCCATTCCCTGCCAAAAAGCTCAAGTTTTTTTATATAAAATAATTCTCCCAGAGTTTTTGAGATTATTGTAATAAAAATTGTAAATAAAAAATTATTGTAAACAATAAAATTGAAAGTCAATATCTCATCCCTTTAATCCTACTTAATAATCAATTTTTTAAAATTTTCGAAAATCATTTGCTAACTATGACTTACTATTATTGTTTTTATTTACTAAAAAGTTTTCAGGTTGTGCTTCAGTTAAAAAAATACAACCTACTGATAATCCACTTACTGAATTTGTAAGTATTAGAATCTAGGTCATTCATGTAGCTATACTAACAAATAGCATGGATTTGGTAGAGAAAATGCTAAACAATTTATTCTGGTGAGGGAAAAAAGAAGTCTTTGGTTATGGAGCATTGAGATAATTGGGGTGGAATTGGCAATAGAGGGGATGATGCTTCAACTTCAAGTCCCGTGAGTGCAGAGCACAGATTGAACAGCTGTTGGCCAGAATCCAGGAGGTCAAAACTGGCCAGCTGTATATTTGGCCAGCAGTGTTGAGTGGTACTCCATTTCCCCAAGCACAAAGGGCAAGAAAAGATGAGGAAGTCTTAGCTTTTCAACTGAAATGCATGTGGAAATTTCCCCAGTGGATGATACCTTCCTCTAGATGTTAAAGCTCAGGGCAGGCAGATGGTGACTCTGTCAAATAGCTTGCATTAGAGACTCCATTCTTTTGAGAAAAATTACAAACTTAAATTTTAGAGACATAGTACTTGATCTAGGTTACCACTACATTAAATGACTGCATGATTTAAAGATGTTTGGTGTCAAAGCATTTTAAAAATAAAACCATAAATTATACAATCTTTTAAAAAGTGAGTTAGAAGCTTTATTTCTGAGGATTGTGGTAATTAAAACAACTGAATTACAAGGAATTGCATCAAAGTAATTTTTCTGTGTTGCTTTTTAGTTTGTTTTCAGGCAGGTGTCATGAGATGGTCTGATAAATGCTCTAGTATATTATTCAGTAATTATTAAAACACATACTACACTACAAAAATAATAAAAGGAAGCTCTGTATACCTATGAGTTAGTGTTAAAAGTAGTATTGGTCAGCAGGAGTGGTTACTCAAAGCAAAGCAGTGATGTACACTCAAGGAATATTTAACAATAGGGAAACCTTCTGAGAAATGTATCGATAGGCAATTTTGTCATTGTGTGAACATCGTAGAGTGTACTTATACAACCTAGACAATATAGCTTACAACACACCTGGCATATATGGTATAGTATATTGCTTCTAGACTACAAAGCTATATGGTATGTTACTGTACTGAAGACTGTAGGTAATTGTAGCACAATGGTAAGTATTTCTGTATCTCAACATAGAAAAGGTACAGTAAAAATCATAGTATAACAGATAGAAAAACATACACCTGTACAGGGCACTTACTGTGAATGGAGCTTACAGGACTGCCAGTTGCTCTAGTTTAGTGCATAAGAGAGTGGCAAGTAGATATGAAGGCCTGAAATTCTATGGTAGATGTTATTAACAGTGTACACTTAGGGTACACTGGATTATCAAGAAATATTTCTTCAATAATAAATTAACCTTATCTTACTGCTATGCTTTTATATCATAAGCTTTTAAAGTTTTTAACTTTTTGAGTCTTTTTAATAATATTTAGCTTAAAACATAAGCACATTGTATAGCTGTACAAAATATTTTTTTCATTTCTTTATTCTACAAGCATTTTTCTATTTTTTTAAATTTTTAGTTTATTTTTTCTTTTTAATTTTTTTTGTTAAAAACTAAGAAACACACACATTAACCTTGCCCTACACTAGGTCAAACTCTTCAATATTACTGCCTTTTACCTCCATATCTTGCCCCACTGAAAGGTCTTCAGGCACAGTAACAAGAATGTAAAGATGATCTCTTATGATAAAAATACCTTCTTCTGAAATACTTCCTGAAGGACCTGCCTGAGGCTGTATTATAGTGAACTTATTTATACTCTAAAATAACAATGAAAAGTGTAGTATATTAAATACATAAACCAATAGTATAGTTAGTTCTTATCATATCAACTATTATGTATTGTACATAATTGTAAGTACTATATACTTTTATATGCCTGGCAGTCCAGTATTTTTTTTTTACAGCAACATCACCACAAACATAAGAGTAATTCATTGTGCTGTGATGTTACAAGGACTATGATGCCACTAGGTGATAGGAATTTTTCAGCTCCATTGTAATCTTAGGGGACCACCATCCTATATGCAGTCAGTCATTTACTGAAACGTGGTTACATGGCACATGACTGCATTTGAAGCCAAGACCACAGCTCATCACAGGCAGCTGTGGAGTATGAATTACCCATCATAATTGCTCTGTCTTAAGGCAAATATGCTGGGAGTTTATATCTTTTCATTCTCCAGTCATTGGATATGGGCAGTTGCCTAAAAACTGGCATGACTTTAGGCAAGGTTGCTCTCTTGGGCTAAAAGAAGCTTCCTGGAGAGTGTTTCATCTGAGACGTGTCATTGACCAATGTTCCCCAGGTCCAGGTCCAGTACTCTTATAAACCCAGAGAATCTATTGTGCCAGCTTCAAAACAACTTAAAATCCAATATAAAAGTTTACCACTGTGACGTGCATTATAAAAATATTGATATAACCCTTTGATTATTTAGTATAGATACTTTGCAATTTAAGAATATACTGTTTGATGTATTTTTTAATTTGCCCAGAATTCTTAATGTAATGAGTATGAGTGAAATGATTGCCTATTTTTTTCTATTTTCTCTCAGTGCTGAAAGTCTATCTTCTGTTGCATTAGAGCAATATAATATTTTAAGTGCATTTTTTTTAAGCCCTTTTTTTTTTTTTTAAGCCAGAGTCTTGCTCTGTCGCAGAGGCTAGAGTGCAGTGGCAAAATCTAGGCTCACTGCAAGCTCCACCTCCCAGGTTCACACCATTCTCCTGCCTCAGCCTCCCGAGTAGCTGGGACTGCAGGCACCCGCCACCATGCCTGGCTAATTTTTTGTATTTTTAGTAGAGATGGGGTTTCACCGTGTTAGCCAGGATTGTCTCAATCTTCTGACCTTGTGATCCGCCGGCCTTGGCCTCCCAAAGTGCGGGGATTACAGGCATCAGCCACCGCACCCGGCCTTTACATGCTATTTGTTTGTGACCAACAAATACAAGTGGAAGACTACATAGCAAAGTGGGAATCAGTATTGGAAATATATTTGCTAATAGATAATGGAATCCATGAGAGTAAATATTCAATAGCAATAAAATATATTATGAGAAAACGTTGTAATCCAAAGCTTGGTGGATATTTCACAGCTGATGAAGGAAAAACAAAACAAAACAAAATACATCAGAAGCAACAACAAAGAAAAACAGACTCATAAGTGGCCAAAGATATAATTAAGCTAGCAAAAAAAAATGGTTCTGTGAAAACCAAGAGAGAAGAAATTCGTATAGTTTATCAGTAACATCAAAAATTACAGTGATGTCAAGTAGAATTCTTACTGAAAAAAGGACCTTAAATGTGCAGATTACAAGGATACTCATCCCAAATATGTAGGTTCACTCTGAAAGTGGTAGTGCTGATGTGATAAAATAGGGCTAAATTCAAATATGTCTCAGACGTATTTTACTATCTTCTATGAGGTAAGCAAAATTCAAAAAATGGCCCCCGCCACATTTTTTATCATAATTATTGGGAATGCCAATATAATGAAAATCATGCTATTGAATATGTTAACATACAAGGCCACAGGGACTTAGAGAATGTAATTAAGTGTGCTAATCAGTTGACACTTATGATCGGGTAATGACCATGGTCCAATGTAATCACATGAGCATTTGAAAAGCAGAGTGGCCAGCTGGTAGCAGAAGAGGAATTCAGAAAGATTAAAGTGTGAGAAAGACAAAACACATGGTTGTGGGCTTTGAAGACAGAGAAAGTGACGTGAGAAGTACAGGTGGTCACTGCTTGCAGACAGCCAACAAGGAAAGTGGAACCTCTAGATCTCCAACTGCATAGAACTGGATTCTGCCGTTGATCTGAAAGAACCTGGAAGTGGATTCTTTTCCAATGTCTCTAGATAAAAGTTTAGCCTGATCAACACCATAATTTCAGCTTTGTGATAACCCCAACATAGAATTCAGTTGAGGTCACCCAGGCTTATGACCTGCAGGACTGTGAGCTAATGAATGGGTGTTGTTTGAAGTTACTAAATCTGTGGAAATTTGTTTTGCAGCAAAAGAAAAGAAATATACCCCTCTTACTTAAGGAATAAAACGATCCCAAATTTGTGAGTAGCATCCCCACCAACACACACATGATTTTTCTGGAAGTAGATATTATAAATTATTCTTTCAAGAAAAATGAACATTTTCTTAATGAGACACAGATATATAGCCATTAACGTCAGCATATGATTGAGGGATGGAATGAATCACATTCTGAACTATTGCTTCTGATAAGCGTGTGTATTTATGTATACTTATGCACAACTACCTTCAAAGCCTAAATTCTCATTCATTTCTCATATTAAAAATTGGTATGAACTCTCACTCCTGGAACTTCATCTGGATTTATTTCTGACCCTTGTTATTTTATATTATATATTACACACATTTGCTTAATTGGAATTCTAAAAACCTGAATTCAAATTTCAGTTTCAATGGCTATCAACTATACACACTTCAAGTTACTAATTTGTATCCTCACTGTATACCAGGTTGCTTATTTATGTTATTCAAAGGGGAAGTGAGACAATATATCAAAGACCACTTAGCCTGGTGTTTAACACTTGATGTATGCAAATATTATTAGTAGAATCTGAACTGTGTCAAAGATAAGAGTAATGATTTAGTCATTACTGTTTCCTCTATAGTATTTGCCAGATTTTATTATGTAAATGAAAAGCTCACATATTTTTATCTCAGAGTGTTTGGCAAAAACAATGTTCTTATAAAGTTTTCATATATAGAAAATAGTCTGACTTACATGAAAATGCAAAAACTTTAAAGAATGTACATTTAATAAGTTCATATATATTTGTATATGTAGTTATACAAAACTTAAAGAGACTAAAGAAACTTGGAAACAACATATTTGGATTCTGGCTGGAGAAAAAGTTCTATAAATGACTGCTTATTGACAAATTGTCGAAATTTGAATATTGAGTACAGATTATTTTTTAGTTTCTGATTTTGTTAACTATACTGTAGCTATTTAAGAGAATAAGCTTACTCTTAGGCTGAGCACACTGAAGTATTTAGGGATTAAGGGTAACACTATCTCCAACTTACTCTTAAATGATTCAAGAAGAAAAATAATATACGTATATGTATAAATAGATAAAGAGAACAAAACACAGAGAGAGGGGATGATAAAACAAGTGAGACAAAATATAAGCAGCTAGTAAATTTAGGTAAGAGTATCTTGGAGATTCTTGTACTAATCTTGCAACTTTTCTGTAAGGTTAAAATATTATAAAATAGTGATATATTTCATAAAAAACAGAGCACTATGCAATAAATGTATAACTTTCTAATGTATAACGATAATTGATATGAAATTTCAAAACAACTTACTAAGGTATAATGGTGATTGATATGAAATTTTAAAAGACTCATTATTACAAACATTTCACTTAGTAAAATATTATGAATATGATGATTAATACAAAACATAAAAATTTTAAATGCAGAAGACATCTGTCACAATATACAGTTATGCTATAATAAAATGTGATAAAACCCATAAAACCTCAAAGCACTTTATTAATGCCTTAAAGCTTCCATCATTTAAGATGTATAATTTTTTTTCTTTTTTTGAGATGGAGTCTCGCTCTGTTGCCCAGGCTGGAGTGCAGTGGCGCGATCTTGGCTCACTGCAAGCTCCGCCTCCCGGGTTCCCGCCATTCTCCTGCCTCAGCCTCCCGAGTAGCTGGGACTACAGGCGCCCACCACCACGCCCAGCTAATTTTTTGTATTTTTAGTAGAGACGGGGTTTCACTGTATTAGCCAGGATGGTCTCAATCTCCTGACCTCGTGATCCACCCGCCTCGGCCTCCCAAAGTGCTGGGATTACAGGCGTGAGCCACTGCGCCCGGCCAAGATGTATAATTATTTGATGGGGTAAATCAATATGAAGTTCTCGCTGCACCAGTAGTCATTTTGGAGAAGTTGCGTTAATAGTGCTACACCTCCTAGTCTGTCAGCCACGATAATTTTTTTGTTGTTGATGTGAGACAGAGTCTCATTCTGTCTCCCAGGCTGGAGTATGGTGGCAAGATCTCCACTCACTGAAACTTCCATCTCCTGGATTCAAGCAATTCTCCTGCCTCAGCCTCCTAAGTAGCTGGGATTACCGGCGCATGCCACCACACCAGGCTGGTTTTGAACTCCTGACCTCAAGTGATCCTCCTGCCTAGGCCTTCCAAAGTGGTAGGATTACAGGCTTGAGCCACCGTGCTCAGCACAGCCAAGATAGTTCTAAAGTCATAGAGTAACTTCGAAAACTAGTCAGTTAAGTTACATTACATCAACTTTATCTGCCACTTAACAATACTTTCATACTTAAGTTGCTATAGATAAATGTTTTTAATTCTTAACCCAAATTTTTCAATAACAAATATATTTTCCAAGGATATAACAGAACTGTCTAATATCAATGATTATGAAAGGTTTCTAAGGAGCAAGAGTTGAAAGGGGTGGCAATAATAATTACTTCCAAAATATTAATTATAATCCTTTTGTAGATATTTCATCTTAAAGTTTAATTATGCCAGACATTAGACATTGAAGTATGATATTAAACTTTTTTTGGTCATTGGCTTAACAGTACTGCACCTTCAGTTTGCATTGCATTGCTATTTGAAACTAGTCTTGCACATTAAGAGAAGCATTTTACTGTTTTCATTTAGCACTTCGCATGAAAAAACATACTGTGCTAAATTTGTAAAAGCCTTATTTTTTATTTTTTCTTTGGATAGTCACCAGAATGATCAGATCTGATTTTGAAGCATGCTTTCATTAACGGAGTATACATTTAAATGTATATTGCTCCATGCACATGAACCTCTGCTTTCTTTTTACTCATTTTTAATTTTTTCTTTACTAATTTTGTAACTATTTTATATCATGGCAACTGCATGTAGTTTTGTAAGCTCTATAAAATCTATTTTTTAAAGAGATGAAGCAGGCTGGGCACAGTGACTCACCCTGTAATCCCAGCACTTCGGGAGGCAGAGGTGGGTGGATACTTTAGGCCAGGAGTTTGAGATCAGCCTGGGCAAGACGGTGAAACCTCATTTTAGTCTCTACTAAAGTTAAAAAATTAGCTAGACATGGTGGCGCACACCTGTAATCCTAGCTACTTGGGAAGCTAAGGCAGGAGAATTTCTTGAACCCAGTAGGCACAGGTTGCAGTGAGCCAAGATTGCACCACTGCACTCCAAGCTGTGCAACAGAGCAAGACTCTGTCTCAAAAAAAAAAAAAACAAAGAAATGAAGTGTAATGGAAATAAAGTCCACTACTACGTGTCTCAGTATATACCAAGAAGCCAGTTTGCCATAGTTCATCAGCAATGAAACTTTTCAGATATAATGAGTTCTTATCTGACTACATAGTCACCTTCCTCATTAAATTATCAGGTTTCCTTAATTCCTGCTTCTGCACCCATAATACCTGTATCATTTGGTACATATTTCCAAAAAATGTACATTCAGTGCATGCATAGCTTCTTCATCATATTAATATTAGAAAGAGGTTATTCTGCACAGCAAAAGTCAGGTTATGAATAATAAGCATAACCTAGAACATTTACAGACAAACAGCACATCAAAGTATAATCACTTTTTGTATTGCAATCTTAATGTTTCTTCTTTGAATCGGTAATCAAATATGTTTCACATTACTCAGTCTACTGATAGTTGGGTACTATCTCCTTTTCTCGAGAGTCAAAATCCTTGATAAATTTAAATTTCATCTTCCACAATAGAAAGGAAAACATAAGTATTATAAAAAGCACTATTTATGCTTGTTATTTATACGACTAATGCACTGGCAAGAGGACATGTAAGAATGGGCGCTGGCTCTCTGAAACCAATGGAAGAATCACTTGGCCCTATGCAGAAGTTTATTATAATCATAAGTAGGTATGACTCGGCAATTTTCCTTGTATTTAGAGCACTGGTAAGAAGCGAAAGCTTATCCTCATTTACCATTCCAAGATTCTTGGCAAAGTGGCTTTAAAACTGCTATAGTTTGTGATAGAAATGCGTTCAATGTTGAAAGCATTGACTTGGAGATGGTTCACTACAGCTGATTTAATTAGTTTTTAAATAGAATAGTGATTCAAGTCTAGTTCTGAACTCAGTGAGACTTCACAATTTTCTAAATGTATCAGCGTATTTTAATAGTTCATTAGTTAAATCATCTGTATGTAATTATCCCAATTTGTCTCACAATTAAACTATTTTAGTATATCTACCATATCATTAACAATCCTTTAATGAATAATTTTGGTATCACACAATACAACAATAAAATAAAAATGTGCTCTGTTTTAAGATTTTAAAGAGCACTAAAATCCTTGTACCCTAAAACAAGGTAAGTGAATTTAGCAGGACCCTTTGTGTCCTCCTTGGAAGAGTGGAATTGTATCGCTGCTATTTCTTTTAAAAGATAAGCACTTTAGCAGGATATAACACTGTTTTGAGCAAGCTGTTGTCATTTTATTATGCACTTTCGGGTTTCATAAATGCTAACTTTAATGATGCAGTATTTCCTTTGTAAAATTATCTGTTATGGTGAATGAAGTAGTCACTAATTTCACTGTAAAGATTTAATTTGTACATTTTAATATATTTTTCAACTAATCTGTTTGTGTGAGTGTAGCAGCTGGTAGCTCCCAAAAGAAGACAAGACAGTAAAAACCCTACCTGAGTTCTATAATTTCTTTGATTCCTCTTCCCTACCACATAAAACCAAGCTTTAAAGTTTTATTTCTCTGTTATGCTAGTATCATAACTATTTTGTACACAAGTACATCCATGGTGTATGAGGGTCGCATGAGTAGAGCAATTACACCAAATTGCACAATAGTTTGTTAATGCTCTATTACTTTTGCATGCAAATAGCTAAACTAAAGAGTCTGGAACTCAGTCATTTTAGTTGTACATCTCCAATTTAATATGCTGTTTTTAAAAGTCTGCTCATCCAAATTTTTACTACAAATATTTCCCATTTTTTTCTATTTTCTCTTCACTGGTATAATTGAATATTTCTGAACCCACTGGTTTGTGGGTATAAGAAAACACATAAATGTACTATTTTGTTCTCCAGCAGGACAAAAAGGTTAAAATACTCTAGAGTTTCATTGTAAATCCTATAAATGGATTTAAATTGAAAAAAAAAAACACTTTTATATATATTGGAGCAAAAATAACAAAAATAGCAAATGTATGACAGGTATCTGACAAAAGCAAGTCAACTAAATGCAACACCTTCCAAAGAGAGTGCATTCTGGATAAAAGAAAGTTGAATTACTTATAAATTCAAGACTATTATCTACTTTTGTCTTGAGTAGTTCTCTCATAAGCAAAGCAAATTAATACAAGTTATTTACTTAAATTTGTTTGGAAAAAAATGATTCTCATTGTAAGTTCAATATTTAGTTAGATGCCTTTTAACAGAATTAAAACAAAAAAATGTAACCAAAACAGTCCACATCAAGTTGAGAAAAAAAAAATCTATAATATCATATGACAATGCTTCTTGATGAATTCAAGAATACACATTTATCAGCAGTTTAATCATGCTAAGTACTTTGGTGTCTTAATTCACTGGATGTTATCAAATTGCATTGATGAGGAACATTTCTGGGTACAAAGCTTTACTACTTACTAAAGGAAAAGTGACATCTTCAAAGATCAAAATTTAAAAAAATTGTTTTAATTGGTAAGATAAGAACTGATTTGTACTTCTTTTAAGTAAATGTCCTTGATAATCTAAATGTATTTATGAACAGCAGAAAAGGAAAGTTGAAAAACTACTGATAAAAAACTTAATCATCCTCTTGTTGCCCTCGGCTCTTGCCCCTTTGTGCCTTCTTGGTAAAATTGTAATTCGGATACTGCTAATTACTCTACTGCAGTTTCCCTGGGCTGTGGATGGCAGAACGCAGATTGATGTTAGAGAAGAAGTATCATAACACTGCATAAGCAGACTTTTTAAATCATAGATCCCAAGCAGAACTGGACTCTACCACTGAAATAAGGTAGAGAACTCACTAAAACAAAGAGTATATTTATCCAGAAATAATGTCACAGATGGCACACAGATACAGAATACCCAGATAGAGAGGGAAAAACATGTTGCCTTTAACAATCAGTGAAAATGCACAGAAACAGATGACAAGAGCTTGGGAAAGAGGAAATGCGGCTTGTATATACATAAAGGCTTTTCAACTTCTTACCATCTCCTTTGCAAAATTAAGTTGTTTGAAAACCCATTCATTGTTCACAGTATTTGTGTATGTATGCCTATTTATAAACATGTGCTTTTAATCTGGTTTCAATCTTTATTTTCTTCCAAAATTTTAAGGTAAATACATTAAGGCATCCAGGCAAGAAGAAAAATTTTGCACATGCTAGTCCTCCACACTCATATCCGTCACAACTGCCATAAAGGGCAAAAATGTAAAGGTAAGGAGTCAGTTGATGGACATTCCTAACTCTGGAAAACAAAACAGGTAGCAAGGACAGGCTCATTCTTGCCTCTCCAGCTGAACAGCGCTGGAATTGCATCAGCAGCAAGAGAAGAAAGAACTTTCTCTTTGTCTTAGTCTGGTTTTTGCTGCTACAACCGAATAGCTGAGATTGGTTAATTTATAAAAAACAGAAAGTTATTTTGTGTGGTTCTGGAGGCTGAGAAGTCCAAGATCAAGGTGCCCATATCTGGCTAGCGGCTTCTTACTATATCATTCCATGGTGGAAGGCAGAAACGCAAGCACTTATGCAGGTGAGATGAGAACAAAAAAGGAAGGGGGCCAAATTCATTCATTAGGAACTCAACTCCCACAATAACAACATTAATCTCTTCATGTGGGCAGTGGCCTCATGGGCTAATCAACTTCCAAATATGCTACCTCTCAAAACTGTTGCCTTGGGGATTAAATTTCCAACACATAAAATTTAGGCGACACGTTTAAGTCATTGTACTTCACAGACAAATATTTATAACAAGTAGGAACTAGAGCACTGTAACAGAAGAAATATTTAGTTACAGCTGTGAATTGTATTGATTGGGTAGAGATGAAACTCACAGATCTGATTCTAGCTACAATTAGGACTTCCTCTCAAATCTCTTCAGGTGTCTGGATTTCCAAAGGGAACTTTAATCTATTTGTTTCTTGGTATTTTAAGCCACAGTTCCCTCTTAAGCAGCCTCCTCAAATGTCACCCTGTTATTACAAACCATTTATTAAAACATACTCTGTTTTCACTCACATTTATTTGAAGTTTTCCAGCTTCCAATCACTCCCTAGTTTAAATACCAGCATACATTTGAGGTTTATGTTACAGCAGCATGACATTCTCTGTCCCAAAATCTGTCTTAGTTAACTATTACTATATAAGAAATTACTCCAGATTTTAGCAGGTTGGAAGATAAGTATTGATGCTCCCCCAGTTTGTCTGGTTCAGAAAATGATTTTACCAGTTTGTGTGTTTCAGGAATTTAGCTGATTGGTTCTGACTCAGGAGCTCATGAAGTTGCAGTAAAGATGTCAGGCAGAGCTACAATTCACAGAAGGCTTAGCTGCAGCAGAAGAAACCACTTCCTAGGTGAGTCACTCATATTGCTATGGGCTACAGGCCACAGTTCTTTTCTGTCTATATGCAGACTTCTGTTCTTCAACACATGGACCTCCCCACTGGGATATTTGAGTGTCCTCACAATATGAGTGTCTTTCTCCAAAAGAAGAGAAAGAAAGAAGGAGACACGGAGAGAATGAGAGAAGACCTTATAGCTTATATGACCTGGTCTCAAAAGTGATATGCCATCACTGCTGTTGTGTTCCACTGGTCACACAGACAGTCCCAGATACAATAGGGGATACTGCACAAGGTCATGAGTACCAGGAGGTAAGAATCACATGGGGCTATCTTAGAGCCTTGCTACCAAAAACTCCTTAATATTTTTGTCCCATAGGAAAACATGTGGACTTTATGACTATTTTTTCTGTAATAAAATGAGCAATGCTAAATGCATGTTATCGGCATATTTTTTATAGTTAGCTAATTTATCACTACAAGATTGATCTTGCCTGTCATTGTTAATTGTTATCACATCTCTTCTACTGACCTCTTGGCTGCAGATCAAAAAATTAATTTTTGGAGGAAAAGAAGTCATTTTATGATACACTCATTGTGATGATTAATTTTGTTTGTCAACCTGACTGGGCTACAAGGTGCCATTTGGTCCTACACTCAATTTGCTGGATATGTCTTTAAGGGTGTTTCGGAGTGAAGTTAACATTTGAATCTATAGAGTGAGGGAAGTATATTGGCCTCCTTAATGGACAGATGGGCTTCATCAATTCAGTTGAATGTCTGAATAAAACAAAAAAGCTGATCCTTCTGGGAGTAAGAAGGAACTCCTCCTGCCTGACTGCCTTTCAGCTGAGACATTATGTTTTTCCTGCTCTCAGGTGTGAACTGAAGCATTGACTCTTCCCTCTAGGTCTCAATTCTACTGGCTTTTGGACTGAAACTTATGCCATTGGCTCAGTTGGGTCTCCACCTTGCTGACTGCAGATCTTGGGATCTGTCAGCCTCCATAATTATATGAGCCAATTCCTTGTGTCAGGTTGTCACTGAGGTCCAAGGGGGGGGTCTGTGGGCAAGTGGCAGATAGCTGGAAAAACACTCTAGGAATCGTAAACAGTTTCAACATGGCTTTTATTCTCTCTGTGGGTGCAAGGGAGCCATGAATGGCAGCAAGCTATGGGCACAAGCAATCCATGGACACATGCAAGCTGTATGTACAGCATTAGTAGGGTAATTACACCTTTTACAGACAATAGTGACTCTGAGCCAAGCATGAGTGCACGTGAGTGGTTACTTAATGCACCTCGTGTGGTGTGGTTACATAATATGTGGAGTTGTGTAACTGCGCTCCAAACTCAGAGTCATGCTGGACCAGATGTCTGCCTCGGCCTATTCTGGACTGTAGTCCATTTTCCTTACACTCCACCTCCTAGGCTGAGGGAGACATAGGCCTTGGACACACAGGTCTGACATATAGGCCTGATACATAGGTTTTGGGCACATAGGTCCAACACAGGCTTGAAACATAAGCCTAACAAATAGGCTCTGAGCACACAGGCCTGATACATACACACAGGCCCGACACACAGGCTTAACACATAAGCCTGACACATAAGCTCTGGGAACACCGGCCTGATACACAGGCTCGACTTACAGGTCTTGGCACACAGGCCCGATACAGAGGCTTGGCACACAGGCCCCTGACACACAGGTCCAACACATGTGGGCAACCACCCCATGGTTACATTACCCCAATGTTACTTTATACATTAAGCCAGGTTTTTTGTTCCCCTACCTTTAGGGACATTGGGGCAGGAAACAACAGGTTACCATTCATTCCCATACCTGGTTGGAGGAGGTCATCCTTCTTCCCATAGGTTTTGCCACATGGCTTGGCCCTATATAGGCCGGTGACTAACTAGTCAATTCTGTAACTTCCAAGTTAACTTCCTTGGTGATCACCATCCATACTGCTTAAATTTAGCCAGTTGACTACTTTGTCTACACCTGGTTTCAAACCATATGGTGTCAGTACTAGGTTGGACTGCAACAGTGGTTCAGGCAGCAGTAGCACCTTGGCTGGACCCATCTGTGTACCATGCCCCATCAGGAATGGAGGGACACCCTTTCTTAAACGGCAATGGCTCAGGATCTAGGGATGCCTCAGGCCCAATGGCCTTCTCTTGCATTAGGACTACAGGTCCCAAACTTCTTGCAACTCTGGTGCTAAGGGACTTGGACTCAGCATACTCCACTGTTCTCAGTAATCACCCCACTTTGCTAAAGTGGATGTCTGTGCTGTCCGAGTCCAGGGGGTCGTTACCCATGAATGTATCCACCCCACTATTGGGTAAGTCATCCTCATAATGACTGTAGCCCATCTTGCCATGCTCTCATGAACCTAAAGGGCAGCACATGCAGTTACTAACTGCTTCTCTATCGGTGAATACCAGAGCTCTTCTCACTTCCACAGTTGGGACAAAAAGCCGACTGGCATTCTTGAGTGCTTCATGCACTGCCACAGGCCCCAACCAAAACCATCTGTGATCATGTGCACATCCAGCTCAAACAGGTGCCCCTGGTCAACTACCTGTAAGGCTTGTGCCTGCTGAATAGCCTGCTTGGCTGTCAGGAAGGAGGTCTCAGCTGCATCATCTTAATTCTAGGCAAGAGGAGCACTGTCACTTCTAAATCTGCAAGAGAATCAGAAGTTAGCATAATATCATTAGCAAGACCACAACACACGGTGGGACTATGCACACAGCCCTGCAGCAACACTGTGAAAATCCACTGTTGCCTTCCCATGAAGGCAAACCGTTCCTGGCTCTCTAGAGCAATGTAGATTGAGAAGAATGCGTTGGCCAAATCTGCCACATAGCGGCACCATCCCAATTCTGTAGACAAATGGTCCATCAAATCCGTGACAGATGGCACAGCTGCCAAGCCGTGTAAAATATCCAACTCCCAGAATGTATTCAGGTATGGAAGAGACATACACAGTGTGTAAGCATGAAGCCAAACAGCCAATGCTAAGGTTCAAAAATATAGGTTTTACTTTCATTGACCAGCTTTCATAATTGTCTATGTATGCAGCTTTGCCCAGAAACTTATTTGGGTGCAGGGACTAGTGGATTGCTAAGTCCACATGTTGCCTCCGGTCGTCTGGTGTCCCCCAAAGCCATGCACCTCAGCCGCTTCCCTAATCAAGTAGAAAAGGCTCTACATTTCCTGCTGGCTGCAGCAAGTAGTCTTTGAGCTGAAGCATCCAGGAAGGGCCAGGTCACACAGCAATGACTTTGTCCCCCTTGGGCATTTTCTGAAATTTCCGGTCCAGAGACAGCTCTCTCCGTGAAGTTTAGAGTATTTCATTGGGCTGCTTATTGATTTTCTCTTACTCAACCTCAGCCAAAACCAAATCTATCAACATCTATGAACATGTCACTTGTTGGGGCTCCCTTTTTACCCATGGTGGGGTGGCCCTGCAGGCAAGGCATCTTCCCCTTCTTTAAGGCACAGACCCCTTGGTCCTGCCAACAGCCTTCTGCTTCCCTGAGAGCCACCATATCAGTGATCACTTTACATATGTGGTGCCCTACATACGGGAGAGGACAGTAACTAGAGAGACAAAAGTGCTCAGGGGCACAGAGCCCAACATGAGATCCGTCATGTGGGAGGTGAAACGTCCATCAGCTGGCCCAGGGTATTCAGGTCAAATACAGCCTGTCGCATACCCATCTCCTGGATGACTTGCATCAAATCTGCATACAACTGCGAGTTTCAGGTATTTCACCAGCATCATTCCACACAGTCCCTATGACTGCTCACAGCCACTCGATCAGGGTGTGGTCACCTTGCCCTTATGCCAACCACCTACTTAATTGCAGCTGCTGATGAAGAGAGGAGTGAGTCTTGATAGACGCCAGCCTTTCCATCTCAGAGGTGGAACAGGATATATTATCTGCTCCCTCATCCCAGCAATAGCCAATTCTCTTTCTGACAGTCATGCTAATTATTATTTTTTAAACTATAAATAACATAAACACACTTTTCTGTTTCCTGTCCCACAGGTGATCCTTTGGATGTTTTTTAGAGCTCATGGCCCTATGTGATACCTTCTGCTTGTACCCACAAGCACACACTCCTGACTGTACTCTTCTCATATAGCTCTCTTTCTCCATTCTTTTGCTCCAGTTATACCGGCCTTAATAATATTCCACAATGCACCAAAAGCATCCCTGCTTTGGAGTATTCTCTTGCTGCTCCCACTGCCTGGAATTATTTCTGCCATTATGCATTATTCTGTCATTTTAGTTTTGCCTTTGTCCAATGTTAACAGTAGCAGAGAGGCTCTCTCTAACCACCCCATCTTAAATCGCACTTCATTCCCTCATCACTTTCTTTCCCCTTGCCCTCGATTATCCTTCTTCCTAAACCCTTTGGCTTCCAGACCTATTATATATTTATTTTCTGATTTAATTATTTGTGTCTCTTTAACAGAGGCTATGCTTCATAAAAGCAGGAGCTTTTGTGGGACTTTTTCTTCCCAGAAGCAAGAGCAGTGTTTTCAGTCCTTCACTTTCTGTTCAGCCTTCAAGCAAAGCAATATAATCCTTGTCTTCTAATGTCTGTGATAGTTCTCATTGAGAGAAAAGCTGGAGTGATGGCAGAGACTGATGTCAGAGTGTGCTTTTCTGATCTGTACCTCTCTCCTACCCCCACCAGTTATTTAAAAGGCAAAAAAAAAAAAAAAGCCAAATATCAGAGAGAACAGAGAACTGTTAGCTATTAGACATACATTTCTATTTAAATATGTATTTTATTTTGTAACTGTCATATGCGTCCATGTGAAGAGACCACCAGACAGGCTTTGTGTGAGCAACAAAGCTTTTTAATCACCTGGGTGCAGGTGGGCGGAGTCCAAAAAGAGAGTTAGCGAAGGGAGATGGGGTGGGGCCGTTTTATAGGATTTGGGTAGGTAGTGGAAAATTACAATCAAAGGGGTTGTTTTCTGGCCGGCAGGGGCAGGAGTCACAAGGTGCTCAGTGGGGGAGCGTCTGGGCCAGGAGAAGGAATTTCACAAGGTAATATCATCAGTTAAGGCAGGAACTGGCCATTTTCACTTCTTTCATGATTCTTCAGTTGCTTCAGGCCATCTGGATGTATACGGGCAGGTCACAAGAGATCTGATGGCTTAGCTTGGGCTCAGAGGCCTGACAGTAACTCCATGTGCAATTTTGCAGTTATAATAATTATTTTTCTTAAGGCCCTGAAACTGAGTATAAGTAGTTTGATTTTTGGTGGTTATATTTCTGAAGCATAGAAATAAATCTGGTATGCTACTCTATTTCACTAAGGAATCCTCTTCCAAATGTGGTTCTCTAGGAAATACATTTTTAATTAGGACATTTTGTGATTTATTTTTTAAATCTAGATTTGCTTTTATATCATTTATTTAATGTAGTATTTGGTTCTAATATTACTAAAAAAAGTAATCACATAACACCATGCTCTAGGCTGAAACAGAAGAGAGTTTTGGAAACTATCATGTATAATTTTGGATCTTTCCAGTTTAGCTTTTGATTCTAATTTAATTTTCAATTTATGCCTAATGTGCTTCTTAATATGTAAGTAGATTTTTCTCCCTATAGTGCTGTTTGACCAGCTAAATATTTAGATTCAGTTAAATCTTCCTAAAAATGTTCTACCTAGGCAGACCTTTCTGTTATCTGCAGTTAAATTTGTTTCCATTGGAGTGATCTTCAGTTCTCAAGATTTGTTATTTATGGGCTTTGTTTTCATAGTTCTCTACCCTAGCAGAACATGCTTTCTTTGAAGGCAGCTAGAGTTGGTATCATCTCAAGTATAAATGTAGGTGGAAAATGAAAGACTTTGAGTAAACATTAGATATTAATTTCCACATTTGTTTAATAGAGAGGAACCCTGACTTTAATAGGCTCACTGTCCAGTAGTGACTATAAACATATACAATAGTCTACATTTAACTATTTATAAAATAGTTATTAAAAAATACGAAAAGCTAATAACAACGTATGCCAGTGAGGGAAGAGAGAGACCCTCTCGTATTGTTTTATATTGTTTTATACTCAGTACCTGTTTTAAGAAAAAAACAAGGAAGTGAAATCAAAGAGAGGCAGCCCTGCACCAGGCCCAGGACCAGGCCTGGGACTGCCTGGCCTAAACCCAGTAGTTAAAAATCAACTTATAACCTAGAAACCAATGTTATTCATAGATTCCAGACATTGTATAGAAGAACACTGTGAAACTCCCTGCCCTGTTCTGTTTCTCTCTGACCACCAGTGCATGCAGCCCCTGTCACGTATCCTTTGCTTGCTCAAATCAATCACGACCCTTTCACGTGAAAGCTTTAGTGTTGTGAGCCCTTAAAAGGGACAGAAATTGTGCACTTGGGGAGCTCGGATTTTAAGGCAGTAGCTTGCTGATGCTCCTAGCTGAATAAAGCCCTTCCTTCTACAACTCAACGTCTGAGAGGTTTTGTCTGCAGCTTATCCAGCTACAGGAGATCCCTAGCATTCATCAGAGATTGTCTCGCTTTTAAGAACAGATTGTAGTCAGTAACTGGAGAAAATGCATAATAAAATATTTAAATGCAGCATTTATTTTATGTAAATATGAATAGATAATACCCCAAGGGTTGTTTTTACTCAATCAGTAATTAATTAAATAACCCACTATCTAGCACTTAAGCACTAGCTAAAATGAGGGGCATATGAAAGAAAAAAAAATGGTCATTCTACAGACCTTATTATAATTTCTATTTTTCACAAGAAATGGAAATATACTAACTTAAAGTACAAGACTGACACGATCATCATAATAGTAACACAAAGCTGAAATTTTTAAATTTCTGCAAGATGGTAAATTTACAAGGTTATAGTTCCTCTCAAACGAAATCAACTATTAAACATGATGTTTGGTCAGAGGAGGTCATCTTCTTCCCAAAGGTTTTGCCACATGGCTTGGCCCTATATGGCTAACAGAGCATTGGGAATTTACAAATTTGAATTTATTGTTAAACAACAATAGCAAAAATTGTGGCAACACAGCATTGGGAATTTGTTGGTTCTGAAAGATGGTTGATTTAATCTGGAGCAGAGGTGTCCGGGAATAATTTTTTGACAAATTAGAATAAAAGAATGCATCTCCCTGGAAAAACTAATGCTCACACCAAATTGCATAAATCAGCAACATTAGCAAAAACTGTTATTCCAGACCAGTAACTGAGCAGTCGTGTTCTATTCAAGTGTTGAGTAAACAGTCTGGTGATTGACTAGCCTGGGGCATTTACTCCCATGCACTTTCTCTTTTCAGCCCCCAGGAGTAGTTCAGAGCTCACCCACCAACCTATTTAATCTGAGGAGCTGGAGAGAATGTTCTGATCTCAAGGAGTATTTGCTAGCCTTTTACCAAATGAAAATGAGTCAAAGTTTTTTTCTGATGTTTTGGTATCAGTTCGTAGTTGCATACTCAAATAATAAGACATCTGAGGAGGCAAACTAATTTAAAACAAACAAAATATTAAACAAAACAACAGGAACAACAATAATCAAAAGGAAAAATTTGATTACAGATACCACTAGATGTAGAAGTGTTCCATTATAGGCATCAATGATAAAATAATGAAGAAAATATATCATCAATTTAAAGTGAAATATATGTCATTTTACAAATGGGGTTGTTTATATATAAAATTATGTATAGTTGAAATTTGTTTACAAGATGGCAAAAATAGTGAAGCAAATGTATCTGAATACTAAATTATGGGTTAGAAAAAGAAATGTAAGTTCTTTGTAGAAAAAGTTTCAATAAATTAAAAACACAAATTAAAATTATCTTAAGTAGATGTAGAAAAATTAATAACAGGGTAAAAAATTCAAAGATCTAAAAAATAAAATGGAAATATTTAAATAAATAACAGAGATAAATTATCTTGAAATAAACAAAAGCACATAGGATTTCAAATAAGAAAAATATGAAAAATTGTCACTGGAAAACATTTCAGTGAAATTGCAGACTATCAAAGACAATGAGAAAATTATAACAGCTTTCAAGGTATGTTCCTATCACTTAGAAAAAAGAGCAAGAATTAACATAGTATTCACAGCAAAAACTTAAGATATGAAGCAATTGCAATTATATATAACATTATATATAAAGAATTATATAATATATAACATATGAATAAATATAAAATATATAATTTATATGTATAGAATATATATTATATATGTGTATATATGGCAGAATATAATATATAATATATATCATATATTTTATATACATTTATAACATCATATATGTTATATATTATGTAATTATGTATATATACCACATATAAGATATATTTTATACAAATGAATTATATTTTTTATATTTATATATATATTAAACATACGCATTAAAAAGAAAAAATATGGTTAGGAGACTGTATCTAGCAGATATTTTGACATCTTATAAACATCACTCATCAAAGTAGTTTTGTGTGGATACAATAAAGGTTTTGAAGCAGCAGTTGATATACATAATATCTTGCTATATGAGAGATCAGTAAAAAAGAGAGAATATTCCATTAATAATGTTGGAAAAATGTGTTATCCTGTATCAAAAAATAAAAATGGATTTCAAAAATTTATTCCATCTCACATACACAAATTAAAGAGCGAAATGGGGATGTAAACATTAAAATTTTTAAATTGTAAAATAATATTTTATGACCTAGTGTTAAAGAAGTATTTTAAAACACACATGAAAATGTAAATAATGATATATTTGAGGACATTAATATTTTCTAAAAATGTGTCATGAGTAGACAAGCCAAAGAATAGGAGAAAATAATTCAAATATGTTATTATATTTATGTTAAAATTGATTTTAACTTGTTCATTCAAGTTAACTATGTATAAAGTTGAATTATATAAAATGACTTAAAATCGGCTGGGTGGGGTGGCTCACGCCTGTAATCCCAGCACTTTGGGAGGCTGAGGCAGGTGGATCACAAGGTCAGGAGTTCAAGACCAGACTGGCCAATATGATTAAACCCCGTCTCTACTGAAAATACACAAATTAGCCTGGCATGGTGGCAGGTGCTTGTAGTCCCAGCTACTCAGGAGGCTGAGGCAGGAGAATCCCTTGAACCCAGGAGGCGGAGGTTGCAGTGAGCCGAGATCGCACTACTGCACTCCAGCCTGGGCGACACAGTGAGACTCCATCTGAAAAAAAATAAATAAAATAAATAAAAACACTTGAAATTACTTCAAATATTTTAGGATAATAAATGATCAAATATTGTAAATTCTCCATGCTTTAAATATATATATACTCTATGATCTGAGGATTTCTCTTCTAGGTATTTGCCAAAGAGAAATCCATGTGTGTGCACCCCCACCAGTCCATGAACAGAAATTGTCTTAGTATTAATATTTACAAAGAAAACGCTAGGAATAACTCCTTTACTTATCAACAATAGAATGAATAAATATATTGTGCTATTTGTTTAACCAAGATTATACATCATGAAAACAAATTAACTCCAATACCATATAACAAAATTGCATAAATCTGTTATGAAATTTTTAGAAAATCCACAGGAGAGTATGTAAGTATGACTTCATCAGTGCAGACAAAACCTGATAAAAAGGACAAATGAAAGCAAGACATTTTTAGAGGCTTGTAAATTTGTGATAAGGATATAATGATATGCAAGAGGATTATTAACACGATAGTTGTTTTCTGCAGGAAACAGTATAACCAGTGGCGTAAATTTTTTTTTTTTTTTTTTTTTTTTTTGGAGACGGAGTCTCGCTCTGTCCCAGGCTGGAGTGCAGTGGCGCAATCTTGGCTCACTGCAAGCTCCACCTCCCGGGTTCACGCCATTCTCCTGCCTCAGCCTCTCCGAGTAGCTGGGACTACAGGCGCCCGCCACCACGCCCGGCTAATTTTTTGTATTTTTAGTAGAGACGGGGTTTCACCGTGGTTTCGATCTCCTGACCTCGTGATCCGCCCGCCTCGGCCTCCCAAAGTGCTGGGATTACAAGCGTGAGCCACCGCGCCCGGCGGGAAGCATTTTGAAAGGCTTCAGTGGCTCTTTTAGGTTGAGTGGTGGTCAATTATTCACTTTTATTTGTATATTTTGTTTTTTTCATATTTAAAATAGGTAAACATGATTGATAAGCAGGGTTTGTTATTTCAGGTGAAAAGAGTGCTTTGCAGGGGGGTCAAAATTAGATAATGGAATAATAAAGGGACAGTGTGGCAAGATCATAGATAAGAAATTGAATTGTACTAGACCTTAGGCATCTTGTGAATAGTAATAAATAATTCACAGAGTTTAGATTTTACTCTAATCATAAAAGAGAGCAATAAACCAATTTAGATTTTTTTTTTTTTAAATATGTCAATCTGGCCGCTGTACGGGAAAGTTTGTGTTTTATTCTTCTCCAGAGTAAATAGTAGATGTGAAAATACCAATTTGGGAATTCTTACAGTAACCCATGTAGCAGATGTTGGCTTAGATTCATTTGATTGTCACAGGGCTGAAGGGAAATAGACAGCTTTGAGATATATATAGGAGCTATAATTTACAAGACTTCATGATGGATTGGATCTAGTGGTTTAAGCAGAAGCAGCTGTTGAACAATGTTTCAATGTCTTCAGCTTGAGTGACTGAAGGAAGGACAATCTATTAATGTAGAGAACCTAATAAGAATAATTGAATTGTGAATAGGGCTAGATTAAGATTTTCAGTTTGGATATGTTATATTTGGGCATATTATGTTGTGTTTAAATACTGACGTGCTGCTTTCTGTGAACTAGCTGAATGGAAAGATTAAGTAATCAGTTTGAATGATGTATCTGGAAAGCCGGAAAGAAACATAGCCTAAAAACAGAGGGTCATGGCTTGGAGAGACCCACCAAGGCCTGGGAATGAATGAAATCACCTAGAGAGAGGGCGAGGAAAGAAAGAAGTCAAGGTCTGAGGTGGTACTCCTTAAGCAAGATGAAGTGGAAGAATTAGAAATAAAGAGAATGAGAAGGAATGGCCTGAGAGGTAAAAGAAACAAAATATGAAAACATAGTATCAGAGAAGTCAAGAGAAGAGTATTTTCAAAAAGAATAATCTTGGACAAATGCTACAGTGAAATTGGGATAAGGGAAGACTAGTAAGTTTCTACTAGATTTGGCAAATGCAAGTCACTGGTGGCAGTAAGGAAGAAAAGTCTGAGTGGTACTGTCAGTGTGGAGTACTGAAGAGTGGATGATAGTTAAGGGAGAGAAGATGATGTGTGCAGTTAACCCTGTAAAGAAGCTTGAGTTTGAACCCCAGGTGGAAAACTTGACAGCTTGTTATACAATTGTGCAATGGAAAATCAGGTTAACTTTTTCACTATTTTTTCCTCATGAATCCTAATCTTGCTAGATAGCATGGAGTAAAGAAGGCTTAAAATTGACAAGCTTTGTCTGGTTTAGACAATCTGTTTCTGGTAGTTTATTTTCTTTTAAATAAATGTGTTCAGCAAATATTCTCTCCCCCCTTCTTTCCAAAGATGGAACATGAAAATCCGGGGCTGTGTGATGGTGGGGGTAGTGGTTATAGCTACCTGCCCCTGGGGTAGAGGAAAAAGGACTCTTGGATTTGTATGTAAGCAGCATTTTTTTGTCTTCTGGGTCCTTCATGTTCATATATCATGACAAAGGTAGATTCTGTGCACCTACCAGGCATTTCTATGTAAAGTCTACAGCTGGAATTCACAGCTACTTTGATCAATAAAGTCTTAGACAAGAGTGTCAAATGTAGATAAAATAGCTATGATTAGTAGATGGAGGATAATTAATAAAATAATTATGGAAATTAGAAGTAAATTAATTTTCTGCCAATGTTTGAAACATACTTTTAAATGTCAACCAAAACCCCAGCTCTATCTATACAAGACCAACCTTTGGTCAGTATCTTGTCAACAAGCAAACACTAGTACTTTTTTTTTTTTTTTTTTTGAGACAGAGTCTTACTCTGTTGCCCAGGCTGGAGTGCAGTGGCGCCATCTTGGCTCACTGCAAGCTCCGCCTCCCAGATTCAAGTGATTCTCCTGCCTCAGCCTCCCGAGTAGCTGGCACTACAGGCACCCACCACCACGCCTGGCTAATTTTTGTGAGTAGCTGGCACTACAGGCACCCACCACCACGCCTGGCTAATTTTTGTATTTTTAGTAGAGACAGGGTTTCACCATATTGCCTAGGCTGGTCTCTAACTCCTGACCTTGTGATCCGCCCACCTTGGCCTCCCAAAGTGCTGGGATTACAAGCGTGAGCCACCACACCTGACTTACTACATTTTTTTATGTGATGATGATAACGGAGCCTAATACGCACAAATGCGATGTGCTTATTTTCTATGTATTCATTCATTCCTTGATTGATGTTTTTACTCAAAAATTTGGAAATCTAATATTGCTGAACCTCATACTAACTGATAATGACTGAAAAATGAGTAACAGTGGCCCTCTACAACAGAATGTTACAGAATGTAACACAAATAACAGCAACAACAACAACAAACACTAAATGAATGAGTGCAGACTAGAAAAGAAACACAAAATTTTAAGTTTGCTATAATGCATAAAACCACAAAATTGTCTGGAAATAACTAATACTATATGTCACCATATATTAATCCACTACCTGTTAATTCAATCACTTGGTAATTTGGATCACTGTGGATTGGTTTATGTTTAATTAATCTTTTCATTTACACTCCATGTATGAAAGTAAGTAGTATTTTATCAACGATAGGAAGTCACTAGCAAACCCACCGGCAGGCAAAGATCCTTATAGACACACACACACTGCTCTCAAAGCTTGACATCTCTCTTAAAAATTAATTAGGAAAAAAGAACTCCAACTTAAAAGAGCTCATAGTCTCAATTTCAAGAAGCAGTTTCTGTCTCTTTAGCTAAACACATGGTGGGATGAAACTGCAGGGGAGATCAAGTGCTGTTCCTAATGTTTTGGGATCTGTAATCCTATCCAATATTAAACAAGTCTCCATCAATGAATGTATTAGTTTCCTAGGGCTACCATAGCTAAACAGTATAAATGGGGAGGAGAGGAGTGGGTATAAGAAGAGAAATATATTGTTTCACAGTTCTAGATATCAAGAGCCCAAAATCAATCAAGATATTGGCAGGGCCTTATTCCCTCTGAAATTTGTAGAGGACAATTCCTTCCTTGCCACTGCCTAGTTTAGAGTGGTTTGCCAGTAACCTCTGCATCCTTTGGTTTGCAGCTGCAACACTTCAATCTAAGCCTCTGTTGTCACATGGCATCTCTCCTATATGCCTCTGTCATCACAGGGAGTCTTTATCTTCTTAGAAGGATGCCAGTTGGCTGGATGGTCCCTGGATAGCCTTGGCTGACCAGTTTCTCCCTTTTTTTCTTCCTGCCTGTAATTCTCATAACTGTAGAATGCACTGGGAGTACAATACCTGAGATAAGGAGGAACTGCCTGGGGGAGGCTTCGTTTTGATTCTCTCTCCTCTGGAAGGAAGATCTTCTTCCGAGCAATGCCCAGTGACTTCTGTGGACCCTGAGGTATGTAATCTGGGGTGGGCTGCTTTCAGGGTTCCTCAGCTATGGTGCAATCGAGACTCCCTCTGCTTCCTTGGGGAGCCCCTTTCTTGAGCCTAAAGGAATGACTTACAATGGATTCTAGGCTTCCTTTGTCCCCTGCTGTCTCTGTAAGAAATAAATGTGCTTCATTTAACTTGTGTGTGAGTGTGTTCTGCCTCACCAGACTCAGGCAATTGATAAAACTGCAGCCAGAATGTGGTGGAGCTGTCTGGACTCCTATTCTCAGTGGTTGCCATAATGATAATCTTTGCCATCCCCCAAGCTGTGAGTCCTCCTTTGGGACCAATTATTAGTGAACCGTCTTCACACGGTCATATCAGATTAGAACTAATCTCTAATGACCTCTTCTTAACTTTATTACATCTGCAAAAATCCCGATTTCCTAATAAGGTAACAATCTGAGATGGTGGGGACTTCAACATATGTTTCTGAGGGACACTAATCGGCCCGTAAGAATCCACATTGACATGAAAAGATAGAACGAGTGACAGGGAGGTTATCAATGTGAGTGTGTTCTCTTTTTCTGATAGACAGATTTGTAACTGGGGAAAGAAAAGTCCTTTCTTCACTGGTAGTTTCTCTTTCTCTTCCCCTTACTAATCATCAAAGGCTGAAAAATGAGTGTGTACGAATATGTGTGTGTGTGCGTGTGTGTGGAGAGAGAGAGAGAGCAAGCGAGCAACCCTCATGTCTCCTTAGGCGCTTTTACTCTCTGTCTCTTCCCTTCCCTCTTTCTCTGTATACAGATATATGATACTATAGGAGAGGAATGTTAGTGTTTGATTAAGCAATGTTTCTGCATACAGATGACTATTCAAATTAAAAAGTCACTTTCCTGTTTGTCCACTTAGAAGTGATTTTGATCTTGCCACATCATTTACCATGAAGCCAACACTCCAATTCAAGAAGAATTGTTTTAAAAATTAAACACAAGGCCGGGCGCGGTGGCTCACGCTTGTAATCCCAGCACTTTGGGAGGCCGAGGTGGGTGAATCACGAGGTCAGGAGATCGAGACTACGGTGAAACCCCGTCTCTAATAAAAATACAAAAAAATTAGCCGGGCGTGGTGGCGGGCGCCTGTAGTCCCAGCTACTCGGGGGGCTGAGGCAGGAGAATGGCGGGAACCCGGGAGGCGCAGCTTGCAGTGAGCCGAGATTGCGCCACTGCACTCCAGCCTGGACGACAGAGCGAGACTCCGTTTCAAAAAAAAAAAAAAAAAAAAGAAAAATTAAACACATAATATTTTTACCTCCCTGAGCCTGGGAAAAAATTGCCAGGGTCAGTGCCTTGTGGACTTAGCTACAAAACCTTATTCCTTTTTCTTTTTGGTCAAAGGAGGGAGCCATCAATTCTTCTGAAATTGTTGCTGTCAGTAGCTTGCTGTTAAGATATTTATATCTTAATCCAGAGGTTCCTAACTATCAAATGTGAATTACTTGCAAAGACATAAATGATAGGAGATCATTAGAATATTTAACTAAAGTAACCATGCTTAGAAATTGCTTTTCTAAATATGGAATTATTTACTATACAAAAAAAGAAAATGAAACTGACCTATGGTGGCAGGGCTTTTTGGTAGGTTCTATTGTTACCAGGGGGTCTTTGCTCCCAGAGCTCCCAAGATGGTGGCACGCCTCTTGCGCTCTGACCTGGGGTTCTTGGCCTCAGGGATTCCGAGGAATGGAACCTTGGGCCATGCGGTGAGTGTTACAGCTCTATTAGAAGCCATGGGTCACTGAAGAGAACTGTGGAACCCAGCGACTAGTGTTCAGCTCGATTAGGATGAACCTGGGCACTTAGCCGAGCAGGAACAATGGCGGGCCTCTAGCCCTATGGGGAGCAGCAATGGGCGCCTCGCTGGATCACAAGCTCAGCGGACACCCTGCTGTATCTGGAGGGGTGGAATTCAGTGGTGGGTCTGCGACAACGGCGATCAACAGTGGTGGACGGTGAGAAAAAGCTCAGCTCCAGCCGGAACAAACACGGACCGGGTGAGTGTGCAGTTGCAACATTTAATAGAGTGAAAACAGAGCTCCCATAAAATAGGAGGGGACCCAAAGGGGGTTCCCCGATTGGGCTCGAATGCCTGGGTTTATATCCCGATCATTGTCCCTCCCGCTGTGCTGTCAGGCGATACATGATTTGATTATTTCTTTGCTCCTCGTTTTTAGCCTAATTTGTATTTTTGTGAGCCCTCTTTACTACCTGATCGGCTGGATGTGAGCTTAGTTACAAGCCCTGTGTTTAAAGGTGGGTGCGGTCACCTTCCCCAGCTAAGCTGAGGAATTCTTAGTCAGCCTGGGAAATCCAGCTAGTCCTGTCTCTGACTATGACATCTGCTCCTACCTATAATTGAAATGAGCTAGGAAATTTTAAAACATTTTTTTTTAAAGAATTCAGCTAAATAAAGCTAAACCATCTTATGATGAAGGTTTATGCAAGGCAGGCAATATTTTTAACAAATTATTATTAGATGTTAAATATACTGAAGAGATAACACTTAAAATTAGTGCTTTTTATGTTCTCACTTATAAGTGGGAGCTGAACAAAGAAAACACATGGACACAGGGAGGGGAACAACACACACTGGGGCCTGTTAGGGGGTGGCAGGGGGTGGGAGAGCATTAGGAAATACAGCTAATGCATGCTGGGCTTAATACTTCGGTGATGGGTTTATAGGTGCAGCAAACCACCATGGCACATATTTACCTATGTAACAAACCTGCACATCCTGCACTTTAAAATGAAAATTAAAGTTAAAAAATAAACAAAATAAGTGCTTTTATATTTGTCTGTAAATGAAATGCATATAGAGGATGTAGCCCCTTCTTTTAAGTCAAAGCTATCTGTGCAAAACTTCCTCAATTCCTAAATAAATATTCTTGAACCACAGAGGCTTCTCCTATTATGCATCATGAGAGTTTTCATGAAAAAGATCCATGAGATATCAGAATCTTTCTTTGAAGGCTCTATGTACAGAATTATTTTTGCTATAAGTACACTACAGGTACTAAATGCTGGAATTGGAAAAAGTGAAAGATGAAGCAATTCATATTATATCACTCTATTTGCTGTTCTTTAATCATGTAAAACATTACAGTATTTCTACCTAGAAATTCCATTTGTGTTTATCTGCTCAACCCTACAATTTTGCAGATAAGTCAACTGAAATAGATATGTTTACTTTTTCCTATCTAAGTGGATTGTAAAATACAAAATGTCAAAGAATGCATTTTACATGTTTTATAGTTTGGTAGAAAGATGCTGAACTGGGAATTAAGTAGAATAAAAAATGTATTTTTCAATAAAATGTGGGAAGTTTTTTCATTGTACTGTGAAATTTCCAGAAATGATTCTTATTTGCCTTCAATTTCTAACCTCATTGTAGTATCTTTTCTGAGATTTCTTTACTAATTGTTTACAAAATGATTAACTACATGAATAAGAACAGATTTCTGACATTATATAAGCACTTATTCATATGCAAATTATAATGAAAATATTCCATTTATTTTTAAAATAAAATTGAATTTTAGAATAGTTTTAGACTTAAAGCATAGCTGTGACAATAGTCAGAGAGTTTCCATATAGTCACACCTGATTTATCTTATTATTATTAACATCTTAATACAATGCATGGTACAATTGTCACAATTAATAAATCTTATTACTAACTTATAAATTAATAATTTATATAAATCTTAATATTATTAACTCAAGGCTACTCTTCATTCAGATTTCCTATTTAATGTCCTTTTCTCTTCTGGAATTCCATAAATGATACGACATTACATTTAATTTTCATGACTCCTTAGACTTCTCATGGCTGTGGAACGTCAAGTCAATTTCTCAGATTTTCCATGTTTTTAGTAACCTTGACAGTTTTGAGCAGCACTGTATTAGTCTACTGGGTATGATTGCCCTAATATTATACCATAAACTGGGTAGCTTAAATAAAAGAAATTAATTTTCTCCCAGTTCTGGAGGCTGGAAAGTACAAAGTCAAGGTGTCAGCTGATTCAGTTTCTGGCAAAAGCTCTACTTTTTGCTTGTAGACAGGTACTGTTTTTTCGCATAGTGAAGAGACAGAAAGAGCCCCTCTCTCTTCATCTGCTTAGAAGCTCACAGTCTTATCAGATTAAAGCCTTGCCCTTATGACATAATTCAACCTTAATTAGCTCCCAAAGTTCCTTTCTCTAGATACAGTCGTACTGGGGGTTAGGGCTTCAACATATGAAATTGAAAAGCGGGGCAGAAGTCTATATCGCTTATTGATCAAGTATTGTGTTTAATGTTCCTTGATTGTGGTTTGCTTGATATTTTTCTCATTATTAGAGTGAGGTTACGTGTTTTGCGGAGGAAGAATAAGAAAGGTGAAGTGCCACTCTCATTATACCATATCAAGGGCACATGCTATGGACCTGACACATTAATGTTGCTACTAACCTTGATCATCTGGGGTAGATAGCGTTTGTCATGTTTCTTCACTATAAGTGTACTCATTTCTCCAGTTTCCATATTCTGTGCTTTGGGAGTAAGTCTCTATGAGCAGCTCATGCCCAAGGAATGGGGAGTCATGCTTTATCTTTTTGAAGGCAAAATATCCACAAGAGTTATTTGGAATTCTTTGGTACAGAAAATTAGCCAACTTTCAATTTATTTACTTACTCATTTATTCACTAATTTGTTTTTCTCAGTTGGGATTCATGTATGTTTATTTTGTTAGTTGGGTTATAATTCAATATTACTTTATACTGTTGCTCAAACTGCTTCATTTTTGGTCATTGAAAGTTTTTTCAAATGGGATTTGAGTTCTTTATCTCTTGACATACTTTTATTGTTTCATGGCGTGTGTGTGTGTGTGTCTGCGTGTGCATGTGTGCACATCAGCACTAACTTTCTGGCTTTATAAGATAATCTGGGCTCATTTTGCTTATTTATTGCTCCAGTTCTAGAACCCACTAATTCTCTAAGGAGACTTGGTTTCTTTTCATAGAAAATAGTATTAAAAATAAATATCTAAATGTAAGTTGATTGTATTAAATTTTGATGTAAATTTTACAAATTAGAAATGAGCTCAGTTGTTACTTTGCATATTGAAAGTATTTTTAAAACACGTGTTATTCAAATACTGCTTTTGTCAAATTTTAATATTTTATTAACATTATATCTTTCCCAATTTGTGTCAAACTGACAATTGTTCTATATATTTAAAAAAGCTGTCAGAATAAGACATACATTTCCTTAAAGTATACCATTTGATATATAAAGTATAAAGCATTAGGAAAAAATTATCTAGAACTTCCAGTTTCAACTCCAAAAGAAAAAAATTTAGAAGTAATTAATCTTTTCCTTAAAAAAAAGTAGGACAAACTTAAAATCAATGACTTTTCTTTGATCCATTAGAGAAATTAAGTCAAAGGTGAAAATGCCACCTTGAAATCTGGATACATAGGTGCAGAAAGTTACACCAAGTGCTGTTTTCCAGAAACATAAGCCACTGGAGCCATAAATTGATAAGAATAGGTAAGGTATAATTTCTGGCAATTCACTAATAATTTTGATAAATTACTAGAGCTGGGTGTAGTGTAGATTTTTATGAAAGCAAGAAACTTGTGGGTGCACCAAGCTTTTTCTCTAGGAATCTCACGAGCTTCTCTCAGTGAAGAAGTAGAGATCCCAGAACTACCCACTTCCCTACTTTTGACATGGGGAGCAAAAGAATAAACATGTTTAAATATGCCTAGAAACTTTTCCAAAACAAAACCCTACACTTTAGGAGCAAAGAGTTCTCCAGGGCCTTGTTCCAGCTGGGAGAAAGGCATTCTTCCCACTTCACCATTCTTCAGCCTTCCTGTCTAACCTAAAGAGGAAAAATGTCAACAGGAGTCAACTGTTCAAAGAAATTGTTTAGAGCCACCATACCCGATAATTGATTAGGTGGCAGGGAAAATAAAAAGCTCTACCCCTGTAGAAAAATTTGAATTTCACAAGTGCAAGAAAGAGGCCCACTGAAAAGTTAAAATGTAATCAGAGGATTATGGACTGTTCCCCTGCCCTACATCTTGTCACTAGAGCAGGACTCCACTGTAATGGCATGTAATAGGATTACATCAGAAAGAGCTTCAAGAGATACTATCTGAGAAACAATACATTGAGAAGTTCATTAATCAAAAGAGAAGACAAAAACAGGGAAACCAGAAGAATTTTTAACCTCTAATACCTACGTTTATAGCAAATATTAAGCACAGTTCAACTGCAAGACAGGTGACCATAACTTCCCACATTTACTTCATTTTCTGTTATTCAGTACAATCTGTTTAGTTTTCAACAAATAATTAAAAGATACGGCAAAGGGCAGGCAAAAACTGTCTGAAGGGACAATTATCAGAACCAGATTCAGATATAACATTGATGTTGAAATTATGAGGCAGGAAATTTAAAATAACTATGGCTAATACATTAATGGTCCTGTCTAAAAACAGACAACATGCAAGAATAGATGGGTAATAAAGTCATACATGAAAAATCAAAAAAAGAATAGAAGCAAAGGTTCAAAATAAAAAAAAGAATAATACTTTATGGCATCAGTAACTGACCTCTAGTCAGTGAACCTGAAGATAGGCATAGTTTCTTAATCCAAAAGGTTCTTAAATTTGAGAAAAACTGTATTAAAATCAAATCCATTGTGATTTGTTTTAACTACTCAATTTTATTCTAAGATATTCATTAAGGTATAGAATGATTGCATAATTGTCACCCTGTTTCATTTAATTTGTCGAAAAATTACTAAATTCATGCATAAAATGGTACCAACCAATATCAGACAGCTCTTCAGTGTCAAACTTTTTACCAGTTAAATTAAAGGTGAGTAAATCAACTAAGTTTCTCTTTTCCTTTTTATTTAAGGTAAAAAACTCAAAAACTAAAATATAACCATGGTCCTAAAATAATTCCTATGCACCAAATAATGTAGAAGAGGATTTAAAGTGCATAAACCTATAAATAATTTTAGAAAGTTTTAATAGGTGTTATAAAACATGAATAAAATGGTCATCAAAACAAAAGCATCCTGAAGTGATAAAAATGCTAATAAGAGCCCACACGGAATACATACTAAAAGCTCTTCTTTCCATAATTTGCCCATCACATTGTATGAGGCTTTTTTTCTATGATATTTTACCTGAACATTAGAAGCTATTTAGTCAATGCTGCATTGTATGTAGAATAACACTGTTGCTATGTTTGCTTCCTACCCCCAGGAGGCATCGTGCTTCTTTTCTTGGATGAAAATCCCCAAGTTTAGACAATAAGTTATATAGTCATTGTGATTTTATTGCTTGTGGTCAATCACTGACACAGTTTTTAGGTCATGGAATCAATGTCATCTTATATTAATGTGAAAACCACTGTACTCATTCTACCTTTGCTTGTGTATATTGCTTTTTTACCATTGCCATCAGCTCATGGTTGGTTTTCCCATTTTCAAGTTACTTTTTAAAATTATAATCTACTCAAATTCTTATTACAGTCCATCTCTCGTTTAGTAAAGAGTACTGTATCACCTTTAGTCATCCTTTTCATTCTTAATTTTGTTATTCTTGCTTAACAATTCCACTCCTTTCCTATTTCCCAATGTGTGGTCACAGGCTGAATCAGAAACAATACCCTCTCTGAAACCAGGCATTTATTGCTTGATTTCTCAAGACTTCAACAACTCAGCAATTATTTGAATAAAAACAACTCCTTTTACTTTCTTTCACTTTTTAAGTAATATTACATTGAAATATAATGCATTTAAAGAAAAATGCTTACAAGAATAAAACCCAGAATAAGAAATTGTATAAATTAAATGATGCTGTGTCAACAAGTAGAATGTGTCTAATACCCCAGAGCCTCTGCATTTTTTACATTTCTTTTCCTATCCACGAATCATTCTCCTCCCTTCTCTTCCTCTTTTCTCTCTCTCTTCATATATATATTGACCCTTGAACAACATGACCCTTGAACAATATATATGCTGACCCTTGAACAAAATGGTTTTAACTGAATGAGGCCACTTACATGAACATTAAAAAAAAATGTTGAAAACATTTTGGGGGATTTGCACCAATTTGAAAAAAACTCGAAGATGAAATGTATAGCTTAGAAATATTTTTTAAATTAAGTAAAAAGTATGTGATGAATTCATAAAATAGATGTAGATTCTAGTCCATTTTATTATTTGATAACAAAAAATTTAAACAAATCCATCAGAAAAATTTTAAATTGAACAAAACTTTTGCACACAAACACTTAAGGACCATACATGGCACCATTTGCCTTCATGAGAAATGTAAACAAATATAAAGATGCTGTATTAAATGATAACTGCATAAAATTAACCACAGTACATACCGTACTACTATAATAATTTTTAACCACCTCCTATTGTTATTACAGTGGGCTTAAGTGTTGTGAATATCTGCTTAAAATGCCATGTGATGCTATTCATCCCCCTTATGAACCGTTTCTTCCTCCAGTAAATTGTGTATCACAGTAAAGAGTGATCTAGTGCTGTTACTGTGTATTTTTCATTGTGTTTAGTGCAATATCGTAAACCTTGAATCACACCATGGAACCCACAGGAAGTGCTGCTAATGATGCTCAGAGTGTTCCCAAGAAGCAGAGGAATGCTATGACGTTACAAGAAGAAGCTGAATTGCTTGATAGGTACCATTGATTAAGGTCTGCAGCTGTGATTACCTATCATTTCAAGATAAATGAATCCAATATAAGGCCCATTGTAAAAAGATAATAAAATGAAAATAAATAGAAAGGGAAAAAATCCATGAAGCTATCATTATAACTATACCAGCAGCATGAAAATCTTGAACATTTTGTGAAATACCTTTTTATCTTGTATTTAAAAAGCAGCTTTTATTTGGGAATAGGATTGCTATAAGAAAGGCATACTGATAGACTCATATAATTTAAGAAAACTCAAAGTCATTATATGAAAATGCAAAGCAAAGGAACGTGGAGAATTTAAAACTAGAGAATTTAATGCCAATGAAAGGATGGTTTGATAATTTTAGAATGAGCTTTGGCTCTTGAAATATCAAAATAACAGGAAAAGTGGCTTCTGCTGACCAAGAGGCAGCAGACGAGTTCCCAGAGGCAACTAAGAAAATCATTGAGGAGAAAGGATATCTACCTGAACAAGTTTTTAATGCAGAAAAAAGTGTCCTGTTCTGAAAAAAAAAAAAAAATAGAATATCACAAAGGACATTTATTAGTATAAAAGAGAAGTGAGCCTCAGGATTTAAGGCAAGAAGAAATAGGCTAACTCCACTGTTTTGTGTAAATGCATTTGGTGTTATGATCAGGACTGCCCTTATGTATAAAGCTGCTAACGCTGAGCATTGTAGAGAAAAGAGAAAAAACAGCTACTAGTTTTTTGTTGTACAAGAAGGCCTGGACAAGGAGAATGTTTTTTCTGGACTGGTTGCATTGACACTTTGTTCCTGATTTCGGGAAGTAACTTGTCAGTAAGGAACCGCCTTTTAAAGTTTCTTTTATTCTTTAATTGGACAATGCCCTGGCCACTCAGAACCCTATGAGTTCAACAACAAAGGTGTCAAAGGGGTCTATTTGTCCCCAAATACAATGTCTTTAGTTCAGCTTCTATATCATGCGGTCACAAGGACCTTTAAGGTTCATTACACTGAGTACTCTGTGGAAAGGATTGCATGGCTATGAAAGAGAACCTAGATAGACAGAACATCATGAAAGTCTGGAGCAATTACATCATTGAAGATGCTGTAGTTATTATAGAAAAAGCCTTGAAAGCCAGCAAGCCAGAAATAATAAATTCTTGCTGGAGGAAAGTGTGTGCAGATGTTGTGCAGGACTTCACAGAATTTACAAAAGAGCCAATCAAGGAAATTATGAAAGACTGTAAATATGGCAAAAAAAAAAAAAAAAGTGAGTAGTGAAGGCCTTCAAGGTGTGGACTTTGGAAAAGTTCAAGAGCTAGTAGATACCACACCAGATATGTAAACAGAAGATGACTTGACAGAAATGAGTGCTTTCCAACCAGTGCCTGATGATTAGGAAGAAGGCATAGAAGAAACAGCATTTATTTCTCTTGCATATGTTTGCAGTACTCCAGGAGTGGTAATGACTCAGACCTTGCATCTTCTGGTCGTCTTGGAGGTTCTGCTACAGTCTGCAGATCACCTGAATTAACTTTGTTCCATGTTTCTCATTCTCCAACTGTGGCTTATGATACAACTGCTGTGTTATCTTTTCAGAAAAGACCTCTAAACCAATATATTAAGCATGACTTTATAAGCATAAGCTAATAATTGGTGTCATTTACAGCCACCAAAATCCCATTGGTCAATATAATCACATGGTTAAAACTGAAACCTAGGTAATCCCAAAGACATAGATATTAAATACTAGTAAAACAGAGTGAAAAATTAGAAAAATAATTCAATGTAATACAACAAGCATGTGCATATACTTAAACAGGAAAGATCTAGGCTATAGAGGTAGCTGGTGATATTAGTGATGTGCAAAGGGAAGTAGGAGATCTCATTCCCTTCTCAATCAGTTTTATCATGACTTCCTTCCCTTTCCAAGTGAAAATGTACTTTCCAAAAATAATTACCTTAGACTTTTATTATTGGAAGAGTTTTTTTCGTTAGTATCTTCTTTAAAATATCTGTAGAATTTTGTATAGTTTTCAAACTTTCTTCCTTGAAGCTCTTGGTTCTCTTGGTTCTTTTCATATGACAGGCTTCTATTTTTGCCTCTTATTTTTCTCAGTTGTCTCATCTTACCTTTGATTTTTCTCCTGTTTTATCTGACATTTAAAGACAGGAGTACCTTTGATTACCACCCTATTGAAGCATTTTTCTTCTTTGTGTATTTTATCTCACTTTATTTAAGTCCCATGTATTAAGTGTAAATTATATAAAAGAAGTCAACAATCTCTGGTCTAGTCTAGGCCTCACTTATTAGATCTAGATATGCATCCAACAGTATATATGACCCCATCACAATCTCTCTAATTTTACTATCTGTATCTCCTTCCTCTGGCCAGGTAAGCTCGATACATACTCGTCTTAAGTTATTTCAAAACACAAAGGCCTGTTCTGCCAGCGTCTTTGTGTATATGTTGTTTTCTTTGTTAATGGTGTCTTTACTTACAGTCTGGACATATTTATCTTGTTCTTATTCTTCTAGTCTCTTATAAAATGTCAACTTCTTAAGTAAAACTTCTCTCAGCATCAGATCAAAAGAGATATTCTTTCACCCTCCACCACTAGTTTTGCTTTCTCAAATTCCAAAAGAAAAAATAATCAATAGTACTTGTTAAAGCGTGGTAAGAAATGCTTTACACAGGACCATCATGATAATTCTTTTGGGAGACAGGCCAAGCTAATCTGACATCCTGGGGATGCTGGAAAATAAAACTTTGATAAGATATTGAGGATGATCAGATATTGAGGATGAAGGAGTTTCTTGCTAAACTGAGTTAGGAAGTTTCTGTGCTAAAACTAAATTTTACAAATAAGTGCACAGATGGGCCTAGCAGAAGATTCAAAATCCTATCTGAAGTTTGGCCAAGTAGAGAATCTGTGTCATTCTCTCTTGCTCAAGGAAAGAGAAACATTCTTTCTTCCTTTGAACAACGTTAACTCTATTTTCTTGTTTATTAAGGATCAATTAAATCATCTGTTGGGACTTGGTAGTACAGGATATCTCCTGGATGGTGTGAACTATCAAACCTTTAATCATGACTGACTAATTTATATTACTTTTAGCTTTTTTAAAAAAAAGCAAATATTAATATTTGAAATAACCTGTAGACTCAGTTTCTGAGTCTAAAGGGCAGCCAGTTGAAAAGATTTCTAGATGCTGACCCTGAAGCTTCTTTAGTTGAAATGAGGATAGGCAGTGACCATCTGACAGATTTCCTGTGTTTACGATTTGGACGTCATAAAGGTTGTTCTTGCATAAGCTGTTGCGGAGGTTTCTCTGAGTATTATATCAGGTCATCCAGCTTCAGCTTGCAGGGCATCAGAAAAAAAGCAGTTTGTATTATACTGTGTTGTTCAGCTTTAGCTTTCTTCCAGAGTTTCTGGAAAAGAGCAGTGATTCCAACCAAAAAGGATGGAAGAAAATTGAAAATGTTTGTATGAAAAGTCATAGCCAGATATTGAAGTAAACTAGAATTATTGAGACTGCTCTCCAGATTATAGATACGTAATAAAACCTCAAAGAAGACAAACATGACTAAAATCTATTATTGAGTGCACTGTAGTTTCCTTCTAAAACATAATTTTTGTCTCTATAGCCACTTCCGTTTCTACCAAAGATAAAGTAAAATATTTGCAAAATAATTTGTTTTATTAAACTTTGCCTGATTGTTTACATAAGTGCAGCAAAAGTAGTGATTGACCGTATAGGCTCTTTTTATGTTTGTTTCACTAGAACTTTTCTTTAAAAAATTTCAGATTAGAGTTGTAAAAGCCTCTGGAAGCTCTAAAGACAAGCCCAGGACCTGCCATCAGGACGCATCTGTAACACTTGTATATTTTGGTGAATTCCTTTCTTATTGAGGTACCCAAAACATCCTGAGGTTCATAGACCTACCTGGAAATGATATTCTTGATATGGCTAGGGCTGTGTCCCCACCCAAATATTTTGAATTGTAGCTTCCATAATTCTCATGTGTTGTGGGAGGGACCCAGTGGGAGATAATTGAATCATGGGGGCAATTTCCCCCCTACTGTTCTTGTGGTAGTGAACAAGTCTCATGAGATCTGACGGTTCTATAAGGGGTTTTCCCTTTCACTTGGCTCTCTGAGTCTCTCTTGTCTGCCACCATGTAAGACGTGCCTTTCACCTTCTACCATGATTGTGAGGCCTCCCCAGCCATGTGGAACTGTGAGTCTATTAAGCCTCATTTTCTTTATAAAAGCTGGAATACTCAGGCCAGTTTTCCAAAGGGGAAAACCTTTTAAGAAAAAGGTTTTCTTAAATCTGGACAACAAAACATTTAAAGAATGAACAATGTTTCAAACAAAGAATCATTAAAAATTATCCTCGTTAGTTCATTTAGTGTCATGTTATTAATTCTTGATCTTGGTTAGCAGCTTTATGAAGCCTTAAGTTTTTTCTTTAGAGTTTTGGAAATTCTTATCCAGTGCAATGGCATGATCTCAAAGTTACCAGAAACCTATATTCCAGAGCACGTGTTAGAGTATTTTTAATAAATGTCCTGAAAGAAGAGGGACTGTTAGACTGTAGCTGATTGCATGCTTTTTGGGAAGAATTAAACTAAAACAATAGCTGTCTGTGAAAGCAAAGACTTGTATTATGGGTAAAATTCTTCTGAGAGTACATGTGTAATCATGACACAATTGACAAGGACATTTGGTTGTTTTAGTGGCATACAACATTTTAACATAATAAACAAAATTATAACTGAGAACACATTAGATTCCTAGAGATCTCATACTATATTTGGAACAATCATATCAATAATATATCCATAAATACAATTTTTAATTTTTTAAAAACAAGCATCATTTATTTCACAATGCTTCTCATATAATTTAACATATAAGATAAGCATAGTTAGCTGAGTATCTCCCTTCTACAAGGTTAGAGAAGTGTTCTTTGAGATTTGAAGGTGACCAACTAGAAAATCCCAAAGTTAATTCAAGGTGAAAAGGCTTAAAACTTTGTTTTGAGGAGTCTGTCAAAAGTGCCAAAAGGTTTGAAACACTTAAATAAGTATGATTTTAGTTATCTATTTGTTCTAAGTGACAAGAAACGATTTTAAAGAAAAATACAGAAAGTTACATAGTTGTAAATGAAATTAATATTGAGAAGAATTATGTTGCTTAAGTAATCAAAGACCCAATAAAAGACAAAATGAGGCACAATAATCTATCCTGATAAAATGTAAAGCCTTTATTTTATAGGCCATATGCCTAAGAGGTAAAGAAAAATCTTCCACAATTTTCTGATAAGAACAGATAAATATTTTCTAAATACTGTGTTTTGACAGAAAAAGCTAAATTTTACTTGTATTTACCATTAAAACTAATTTTAATAAAATTGTATACATAAATTTGTCCAATCTCAGTCAGCTTTGCCAACACAAGATTTTTACAACCCTTTTATAATCTTCTCTCTTTTTTTTTAACTTATGTGCAGCAAGCAATCAACAATTTATTTTTACTCTGCATTCTACTCTCAGATTGGACTTATAATTTTGCAACCTTACACACCTAGCATAGAAAACACAAAGTTTTCTGACTAGCAAACCCAGGCAAAAATGCATGTCTATATTATATTTAATGCTGGCAATTCTGAAAACTTCCATATTTTTATATTACACACAATTTTACACCTAGTTTTTATTTATCCCAGATTATGTTAACTTTTTTTTTTTTTTTTTTTTTTGAGAAGGAGTCTCGCTCTTTCACCCAGGCTGGAGTGCAGTGGTGCGATCTCGGCTCACTGCAGGCTCCATCCCCCGGGGTTCACGCCATTCTCCTGCCTCAGCCTCCCGCGTCGCTGGGACTACAGGCACCCGCCACCTCACCCGGCTAATTTTTTTGTATTTTTTAGTAGAGACGGGGTTTCACCGTGTTAGCCAGGATGATCTCGATCTCCTGACCTTGTGATCCACCCGCCTCGGCCTCCCAAAGTGCTGGGCTTACAGGCATTAGCCACCACGCCCGGCCATGTTAACTTAAAAAAAGAAATTTGGGTCAGTTTTCACTTTTTTCTGAGCATTTTATGAATGCTTAATTTGTTTTAGTGCTCATTTATCCCTCAACCAATTTGGGTATTTTAGCTTGGTAATATCACTGAGGGTAGAAAAATATTTTATATAAATAACACATAAATACAGATACATACATGTACAAATACATAAAGATACAAACAAATGAAAGCAGTTATTTAAAAAAATCTTTAAAATTTGTAGTAATGAAGCAGTAAAAGACTCACTGATTTATCTTTATGTGAAAATAAATTGTTTATCTTCACTCTATGTGAAGATAAATTCTGTTTAATCTTTACTCCATGTGAAGACAAATTCTGTTTTTGATGGAAATAAGACAAGTTGAGTTTACCTACTCAATAAAAGCTAAAGCTTTTTAATGATATTTGTGAAGAAGGCTACTAAGATTTTTCATTTGCCCACTTTCCAAATAGTTTCCTGCTCTTGTCTCTTTTCAGCCACAGACACTTGCCTTTGAGGAGACTAAGAATCCCTTGAGAACTCTCGATGGAGGCTACAGGACTCAAAGGTCCAGTGTTTGATGGGTTGGAGTGGGAGGGAAAAGTGTCTCACAGGGGTAAATCGAGTTTGCAGAGCATATAATCAGCAGGTGTTTAAGAAGAAGGGTTTTAGGTGACATAGAATTTCCCATGGGAGAGACAGGACCCAACAGAGAGAATAAAGAAGTCTCGTGGAGAGCCAAAAAGGACTTTCAGCCCAGGGAGTGAGGGAATAATCCCTACTCAAAAATAGAGAGCCAAAAAAAAAAAAAAGATAATTACAGCCCAGCAATTCAGGGAATGGTTCCCACTCAGAACAAGGAGCCAAGAAAAGACCTTGCATCCCACGGGATATGTTTCAAAAGAAGCCTGGGATTTTAATCCAGCTTCGGAGAGTATCCTTATATCTTAAGAATCAAAATTTGTTTTTATCTGCTGTAGCTGATGTTTGTCTGGGTCAATGTTTCAGGAGTCTGACTCTCCAGTTGATTCTCACTCAGCCAGGAATGAAGACAAAAGCTTCAAAGGTGTGTACTTAGGGTCCTGGGTGAGAGACCTAGGAATACAATGATAAATCTGGTCCTATCTGAGTCATCACACTATAACTGTTAAAGAATGATTAAATGATACTTGTTAAAGCACAATTAAAAAAAGACTATAATCCAAACCATTATATTCGTTTTAGGGACCACTTGTAGTGTGAGAAGAGAGATTGGACTCAATTCTAAACACAACATGCATAAGTGGAAATGTATACCCATGAAACAGTGTACATATCAGTAGATAGAAAATTATTAATAGAAAACATCAGGGGTAAGAAAGATTCTGGCTAAACTCCTCAAACATGACGTTTGCTGAAGACAGGCCAAGATGATCAGACAGCATTGAGAGGATAGTGAAGGATGAGAGATCTGATCCGCTATCAAGGAAGGGGAGGGCAGAAGTGCCTGCTAAACTGACTTAGCAGGGTTCTTTGCTAAAACTGGAATTTGCAAGGAACTGCACAGATGGGCCTAGCAGAAGATTAAAAAGCCTAGCTACCATTTGGTTAAGAAAAAAATACTTGTCAAAATATTTTATTTCTTTGGTTTCTTAACAATCTTCCCACTTTGAAATCATGCTTCCGTTTGTTTCTTTATTTATGGTTATTCTCTTCCAGTAGCTGCAGGCTACATAAGGAGAACATAACTGATTGCTGTTCCATTCCATGCATAATAATTAGTAGAGCAGTTAAAACTTAATAAACTATCAATATTTGTTGAATGTCTTAATGAGTTATTTTATATGAGCTTTACTATTTAAAATGTTGAAGTAAAATATTTATCAGAGGTTAGAAAGTATGGCAATTAAAAAAATTGATATAATATTCAATAATACTACTACTAACATTTGGAAATATTAATTTCCAGATATTAAAGGATGGGCTATCAATGCAATTTATTTTATGACTAAAATGAGCACAATTATTGAATTGATCCAAATAAATATGGTCTCTTCAATCAGTAAGAAACCAAGAAATGTACCTACTTTGATAAAATGTTTGTATAATATAGATATATTTTATTTAAGACATGAATAAAAATATGGAAAGCTTATAATGCTGAAATTACTCAGAATAGGTTTTATTTAAGTAATTATCACTATGTTACGGGCAGGAGTTATGTAATATCAAAAATATGTCTGTCAAAACATTCTAATCTGTGTTTAAATACTGGCACTACCACTTTCTACTTGTAGGAACATAATCAAATTACAAAAATGATTTTGATTGTTAATTCATCAACATATTAATTAAAAAGAACGGATAAAATATTACGCACAATAAACAGATGTAGTGAGAATTACAGTTACATTGTTGACAAACATAGAACTCAGTGAATAAAGTTATTGTTTTTAATTTTTTTTATTACTGGGAACATTGCCTTTATTATTCTCCATTCTAAATGATGATAATTTTATAGTAATTTTATCATTAAGCAAGTGAAAAAAAGAAAATATGCAATAAGTAATAATCTTTAGTGTATCAGATAGTTTATACTATTTTTGTCTCTTTATTACATAAGAAAGAATTAGAAAGATAAGACAACTTGTTCATAGACTCACAACAATGGGAGAATGAGGGCAGAACTAATGCTTAAGGGCCAAGGTAAAGCTTTTCCTCTACTCTCTAAAGATTCACTGAAAATGAACTAAAACTGGAAAGATTAATAGGCTAAAAAGCATGTGCAATACTTAATGTGTATAGCACGGAGGAATAACAGGAGAATGATTCCTCAATAACCCAATAGGTCCAGATGCTTATATACACTTCTTAATAGGGGGAGGGTAGATGAAGGATAGAAGAAAATTATTTTCAAAGGAGATGCATAAGCCAAAAGTACATTGTTCTGGAACAAAGTTCTTCTGAGCTATGAGGGGAAGTGGCAGGAAGGTGAGATATGAAACTTCGCTGTGAACAATGCTAGTCTTAATATGTAAATAAAGTATTCCAGATAATCTCTTAAAGCTGCCTTCAGAATAAATAATAAGTATGTCTGGACATGGCGAAGACTCCCAATCTATGGAGAAGTTCTTAAGACAATTAATTATATGTCTTCTAGAAATAAGTTTTCTTAGATAAAGAAATTCCATAGTCTGTCCTGTTTGCTTCAGAAAAGTGGGTAAAAGAACAGGAAAGCAGGGGAAGGTCGGAAACCTTGAGGCTTCTTTAGTCCAGCATGTCAAAGTGCCACATTTTGGAGTATCATTTTCTAAATTTTCTAAGTCCCAATAATACAAACAGGAAAATAGTGAATTCAAAAGAAAGATTTGCATGGTCATATGTAGCATGTATACAAAGCTACCTTGATTAATGGAACATAACTAGTTAGATACTGACTTTACTTTGAGGAAATCCTAATTTATATAAATCTCCATGGTAGTATTAAAGATTCCTCTCATTGTACCCAGTAGGTTCTTCTTGCCCACTGCACAGAAAAGCCAAGACACTGAGACAAAAGGATTGTGGCAGAGGATGAGTTTAATAATCGCAAGGCAGCAGAGCCACAGGACACTAGATATTTCTCAAGTCCACCTCTCTCAGAACACATAGGCTAGAGTTTTTAAAGATAATTTGGCAGGCAGGGGCTAGGGAATGGGTGCTGCTGATGGGCTGGGGATAAAATTATAGGGATATCTAAACCATCATTGTGCACTGAGTCAGTTTCTGAGTGAAGGTCACATGATTGGTTGGGTTAATTCCTTGGTGTAAGTCATGAGTCTGGAAGTCATTGGTAGCCATGATGCAAAAGTCTAAAAAACATCTCAAAAAACAGTCTTAGGTTGTATAGTAGTTATGTTATCTATAGAGACAACTGGGGAAGTTACAAATTTGGCTACCTCAGGCTACAAGACCCCTGAGCAGTAAGCAGCTGTTAAAAGATTAGTTATAAAACAATCACTAGTTAGAGTTTACCTATACCTAAATCCTAACAGAATTCAAGCTCCTAAAATAATCCAACCTTGTGGACAATTTATTAGTTTTAAAAAGGCGATTTTGATCCCTCAGCAAGGATGGAGTTACTTTGGGGAAGGAATGTTTTCATTGTTGTTTTTAAGTTAAACTTTAAATTTCCCTCATAATTAGCTTGGTCCATGCTCAGGAATGCGCAAGTAGAGTTAGGTTGTCAGGTAGAAGCAAGATGGAGTCAGCCATATTAGCTTTCTCTCACTGTCATAATTTTTGCAAAGGTGGCTTCACCATCAAAGAACCCAACACAATTGTTTATTTTTAAGAGCAGACATTATAATATAAATGTGTGTGTGACTATTCTGTCTAATATACTATAATAAGAATGAATAACTAAATAAATATATAAATATGTCTTCAACATGTATGTAAAGTAAAAGCCATGCAGCTTTCGTCCTATGTTTTGTTTAGAAATGATTCTACATTTTTCACTATATGAGTACATAGTAGTATGTATGTTAAATGAAGTTTGTTCTGTTAGAAGAATGTTGAGGCTTACCAAATAAGCTTTCTTGGGAATTTATATACCTACAACTTGTTAAATTAGGGAAATTAAATCAGTGAAGAAGCAGAGATTGTTGCAGATATTCTACTGTCTTGGGAAAAGAGCATAGAGTAGTTATTATCAATTGGAATCTGATTTTCTTTTTTAGAAAGAATATTCTCCTAGGGAACTCATGTCAACTTATTTATTAAATATTTTTTGGAGAATGGATTTAAATTTTCTTATAATCTTTATATTCTGCCAGTCAACAAATAATCATAATACCTTCTATTGCTTATTAATATTGGTGAGCAGACATAGCCCAAGAGTTTCCATGGAAATTTTGGGGGGTCATAATTTTGATTTTCATTAAAGTCTTGCCTTACCAGAAGATGTGTTACATTCTCAGTTGATTTGCATAAATTTGTGAATAACAATCCTTCTTTGGAGAATAAAATATGGTTTTACTGAAGACAAAACACATTTCCTCATACAAAATGTAAACCACAAATGATTTACACAATAAAAATTGAACTCAGTTACTAACTATATTTTAACATCTTATATGTAAAATTATCCTCTATAGAACAAATTTATACCTGTGCAAACTATCTCTTTCTGGTGTTCTGTTTAGACAAACTAGCCTCCATTTTCAAGAGATTTATAGAGCAGTTCATTGTCCATAATTGTTCAGATTTATCTCCATTCCTCTGCTTCAAAACACTACACATGGATGTGCTTTCTGAAATAATTTAAACATTTTTATTCAGAGCTTTTAATAATTTTTACAGCATAACCTAACATTTGAATTTTTAAAGTGCTTCTAAATTAAAGCACCTTTAAAGTGCTTCTAATTTAAAATATACATTTTTGTCCTGAATACAAATATTATTATATTAAAAACTTAAAAAGTATGAAAACCACAATTCTATGCATATGTTTAATGTAAGATTAGTTGGTCTCTAAAATTAAAAATGTAAAAAGAACCATACATGTGACATTAAATATTAATGCTTTGGTATCTAATCAAGTGAGGCATAATGGGATTATATAAGTCAGAACATTTGTAAAAGAAATAGAAGCATATTAGTAAATATTGAGAGAAATATAAAATTAAGACCCTTGCATTGGTTATAACCAAGATGTTTAATTCTTGATAATATAAAATAGAATTGTACTTTTCAATAGTAGGTTTAATTGGTTGGGTTCCTTAATATTTAAGGAACTAGAAATGAACATTTAAATATTAGTTGAATAGAAACTTCTAAAATTAATTATTAAAATACCGATTTAAATAGTGGGTAAATATTTCAAATATAAAGCAAAATGCTTTATATTTTATTTTATTTTATTTTTTGAGACAGGGTCTCACTCTGTCACCCAGGCTGGAGTGCAGTGGGGCAATCACAGCTTATTGCAACCTCTGCCTCCAGGTTCAAGTGATTCTCCTGCCTCAGCTTCCCAGGTAGCTGGTACTCCAGGTACACACCGCCATTCCTGGCTAATTTTTAAAGAAATTTCTGTAGAAACAGACTGTCATCATATTGCCCAGGCTGGTGACAAACTTGATTTATAATTAAATTTTTTTTAATAAATTTAATACAACCAAGTATACGGTGTTCATAAAATTAATAATAGTGTATGGTAATGTCTTAGGCTTTCACATTCAGTCACCATTGACGCACTGGCTCACCCAGAGCAATTTCCAGTCTTGTAAGCTCTATTCATAGAAGTGCCTTATACAGGTGTACAATTTTGTATTTTTTATACTGTATTTTTAATTGTTCATCTTCTATGTTTTCATATATTTAGGTTACAGTTGACTACACTATTCTGTACAGTAACTTACTGTACAGATTTATAGTTTAGGAGCAACATGCTATACTTCATAGCTTAGATGTGTGGTAGCCTATATATATATATATATATATGTAGCACAGGTTTATAAGTCTATGGTATTTGCACAATGACGAAATTGTTTAAGGATGCATTTCTCAGAAAGTATCACAGTGGTTAAGTGAAGCATGACTGTAGATTAATGTTTTTTGTTGAGTTCAGGAATGATATAATGGGATTTATTACAATGTAAATATACATTAGTGCTTCAGTCCCTCACACTGCTAACTGGTCCCTCAATTTGTAATTAACACAGGTTTGATTGGAATATTACTCATAAATCAGTTCATCAGATAAAAAAAGTCAATGCAGACTTCTAGAGACATTTTTATTTTTTCACTATTTAGGTTCGTTATATGGAGCCTCAGTTTTGCAATAAATAAACTTATTTACTTACTTTCCTTTGTTATCTTTAATTTTATTTTTGCATACAACTATTTTTAAGTAAGATAATCAATTTCTTATTTTTAATTATATATTTAGGAAAAATACCACGTTCATAAATTAGCGATAATCTAACGGAGTAGACAGACTGCTAAATTCACAATGAAAATAAATGTGAAGCTGTAAAAGAAGCAGACTTGAATATGGATGTTGCAGAGTGTGTGGGCTTTACTGATCCATACTTCTGTATATAATTATAGATGTTTCAAATCAAGGTTTAGAAATTTCACAGTGCTAACTGCTATAATTTGTTTATTTGGTCTCTCCAAATCTCATGTTGAAGTGTAATCCCCATTGTTTGACATGGAGCCTGGTAGGAGGTGTTGGGATAATGGGGATGCATCCCTCATGAATGGTTTTTTGCCCTTCCTAAGGTAATAGGGATGTTCTTGCTCTCTTAGTTCACGTGAGATCTGGTTGTTTAAAAAATGGTGGCATCTCCCCTTCTATCTCTTGCTTTCTCCCTCACCATGTGATACACTGGATTCCCCTTCACCTTCTGCCGTGATTGTAATCTTCCTACAGGCCTCACCAGAAACCAAGTAGTTTTTTGTTTGTTTGTTTGTTTTGAGAAGGGGTCTCACTGTTTCACCAGGCTGGAGTGCAATGGTGCAATCTCGGCTCACTGCAACCTCTGCCTCACGGTTTCAAGTAAATCTCCTGCCTCAGCCTCCCAAGTAGCTGAGATTACAAGTGCCCGCCACCATGCCCGGCTAATTTTTGTATTTTTAGTAGAGACAGGGTTTCACCATGTTGGTCAGGCTGGTCTCAAACTCCTGACCTCAGGTGATCCACCTGCCTAGGCCTCCCAAAGTTCTGGGATTACAGAAATGAGCCACTGCGCCAGGCCCAGAAGCCAAGTAGTTATTGGTGTCCTGCTAATACAGCCTGTAGAACTGTGAGCCAATTACAGCTCTTTTCTTTCGAAATCACCAGTCTCAAGTATTTCTTTATAGCAATGCAAAAGCCAACTCATGCACTAAGTCCATTTGCTTTTCTCATTCCAGCAATTTCAAAAACAGTACTGGATATTCTGTTGCATTGTTTGTCTTTGCTGTTAAATTCCTGCCTTAGTCACCTTAATGATGTATTTTAGCACTAAACAGTATTTAAATAATATTTGTTTATTATTAATTTAAGTAAATAAACCAATGGAACTATAAAGTCTAAGGATTTTATAGTCATCTTTAAATAATATTTTTTAATTATTATTTTTTATTATTATACTTTAAGTTCTAGGGTACATGTGTACAACGTGCAGGTTTGTTACATGGGTACACATGTGCCATGTTGGTTTGTTGCACCCATCAACTCATCATTTACATTAGGTATTTCTTCTAATGCTATCCCTCCCCTAGCTCCCCACCCCACGACAGGCCCCAGGGTGTGACGTTCCCCGCCCTGTGTCCAAGTGATCTCATTGTTCAATTTCCATTTTTTATTGTAAAATCAATCAATTTCATACAATCGGTGTAAAAAAAAACTTAAAAATGGAATGTTATTGTGTGATTCATTTTTAGTACACAAACATTATTGACTTTAGTGTAATTGAAATAACAATGTTACTCATTATTTTTCAATGAGAATGTTGTTAGAATTATGGTTTTTCCATTTTATATGTATTTTACTCAAATATAAGAGTGTATGTATCTATATCTATCAAAAACAAGGCTCACAATTTGGAAGAATGCCCCACCTGACTGAACACATTTTCATCTTTACCTAGGAATCCTCCTTTTTATTTCAAGAACGAAGCAAAGTTAATTATCTCTAAGTCTTTTATCTGCAAAATTTACAATGTAAACATTTAGTTTTGTATTATTTTATATATTTTCTATTTCAGAGCTTTTCAGCTAACAGTTGAGCTCAGATATATTTTAGTTCCAGGCTTCAGGCTTCCAGCTAAGCCAAATCTATTTGTGCTAACATTCTCCAACAGCTGCACTCTGTATTATCTGAGACTTCTGGGAGGTCTTCCAAGGGAACTCCAAATAGAGCATATTGCAGTGATCTAGTCTGGAGTGCTGAAAATAATGTTCCACCTGCAATAATTTCTGTGCCACAGAAAACTTGCAGTAGCTACATAGTACTCTGGAGAGAGAGACAGAGAGAAAGAGAGAGAGAGAGAGAGAGAGAGAGAGAGGACAGAGACAGGACAGAGAGAGGGTGGCCTACTACTATTTGTTTCCAAAAGTTTATTCATCCCATTTATCCTCCTTTTGTCTATCCCTTGGCTTATTAAGGATACTGAGCTGTTACCTCAATCACTCCCACCCACCAGGAGTCCCATTCTCTTTACACATTCTACCTCCTTCCTTTTATTGCTTCCTATGACGTGAGCAACAGCCCAGGGAAAGAACTGGAGTGAACCATATAACATCATTGCTATTAATGAGCTCAGAAAGCACAGTCCAGGAAAGTACACTAGTTCCGTAGAGGAAAAAAGAGTGGAGATTTTACCACCCATTTTTCAAATGATGAATGAACACACTGTGCTATTTCTGTGAGACAGATGAACAGTTAGAGATGAAGAGGGTTGTTCGAGGGACTGCGTCAATAAAGCCACCACTTATGAAAAATGACTGCTGCGCTGCACTTTATCGGCATTAATGGTGCTTAAAATGCATTCTTGAGCATACAGATATGCTTACACTAGTACAGAGATATGAGAGCATTTGCTCTTCCTAGATATTTTTTAACCAACAGATTAGTGCAAGTGATTTCTAAAGTTCAGCTTCATAACTTTTCTAATAAAAAATGAGAAACTTTTGTTACAGCTTGACAAATGATTCTACCTGGAGAAAATTCTCAGGACCATAACCATTTTTTACATAGAGATGTGCCAAAATGCTTGAAAATAAGTTAGGCAGCTGACAGACTATTTTATTTGCTAGTTCAGGATATGGTCTTTAGGCATTTGCTTCTCTTCCTTCCATCTGAATATTTTAGTCAGGAAATTACTATTATAGTGTTATAGAATTCCATATGAATTCATGTCCAGTATAATTATAGAAAATCAGTGTCAGAAAGTTGAGTTTTTTAAAGCTTTAGCCCAGTAGATAATTTTTTCTGTGGTTTACATGAGTAAATGTTAATTTATGAAGAAAATAAAGTGTGTGAAATGTTAACATATACCATATTTTGGTCCTAGCAGTGTTTCCAAAATTGATCTAAAAGGATAATTTTAAATTCACATTTCAGTATGCTTTTAGCCAGTTGTACAATTCTCAGTATGTATTTCTATTTATTCTACACATAATATTTTGAAGAAAATCAGTATTATTTCTTTTATTACTTAAAGTGACAGATTCCCTGAACAATATAAAATAATTTTATTGTACTTAGAAAAGAGTGACAAAGAATTTTTATACCATTATTACTAGCCTGACACCAAGGTTCTGAGCAACGGACCCAGGAGGAAATTCTTCTGCTTCATTAAGTTGATAACACTGGCTATAATGATAAGCCGCTACAAATGGAGAGCAAATTAGCTCTTACACTCAGATTTAAAATTTTGACATTTCATTCTGAGTATTCATAGAGATGTATTAAAAATATAACCAAACATTCCACAAGATGTTTCTGAATATAAATGTAAATATATAGGGGGGAAATGATGTTAAACTTTAAATCATATATTTATGGTATTAGTTATAATCAATAAAAATGTTTTACATCTGACTTTTATACCCTCAATTCTGCCTACCAGTCTTCCTTTCACAAAGGTCACATTTAATGCCCAAACTGTCAGTTCCACGGACTTTTAAAATGCTCATCTCAATTACCTCTCTATATCACTTGTCCATTCTCTTGCTGGACTTTGTTTCTGCATTATTAACTGTTTCTGAGTCTCCTTCTGTCTTTAGGACTACTCTTGGCTGGCTTATCCTATTTTAAACTCACTGATCCAGGCTTGCTGTCATTCTCTCCTATTGTTACTGGACTAAACTTGGGTCAGCCTGCCTGGTGCTGCAAAGCCGCACCCTGACATTGGGACTGCAGTGAAAGAAAGTGAGATATTTATTGCAGAGCACTACACAAGGAGAATTGGGCAAGTCATGCTTATGACTCAAATTCCCAGAGGGCTTACAGGTAAGGAATTTTAAAGATGGAGAGGCAGAGGTTCCAGGCAAAGTCATATCAACACATGGAGGCCATCCATTGGTTTGGACTAAACAGGCAGGCTCTAAGCAGAGCCCCACAAGTCCTAAGTGGATTCAGAGATTTTCTGATTTGGGATTGATTAGGAGGGGAAGCTTCATCTAAAGATTTTGAATCAGCACAAAAGAATATTATCTCTGCCCTGTGGGTGTGACCTCCTCCAGGCCCCTCAGGAAGAAACTGAAAAAAGAACGGTGGTCCACCTTCAGTCCTTACTTTGCCCTTCCCTGAGGTCCACATGCCAGTGGATCCACTTGGTGGGGATCTGAGTTTCTAAAAACAACTCAAAGACATATATTAAAATGTTATATTTAGTTTTTTATAGAGAACAGAAGATCTTGTGACTCTGACTCCTTTGACTATTGTTTTAAGCTATTATTACTTCCTGCTTATCAAGTTGCTCATTTAATTCTCAGGGCTTGCCTGGAATTTCTCTTGAAGAAACTCAAAATCTTCCTTTATTTCCATGCTGAGGGGTCCCAGACAGGCCCTTACCAGAGGTCCCTGTGCTATCTTACTATCCCCTGAATGACCAAAGCTTCAGCTAGAGCCTGCAGAGTAGGACTTTCATGATGACTTCTCCTGGGTTCCAGATATGTTATTTCTAGTCATGGATATCCCATGCAATTGGGGACATTCAAGAAAGAATTCTCACCAACTCGTGAATATATTTTATGCATAGTATCTGTCTCAGTGACTAGATGGTAAAGCCTCTAAGGGCAGACACTATGTACCTTTCTTTCCATTTTAAAATTACTTTTCTTAATTACTATCTGGCAGAGTCCTCCCTTCCGTGAACCACTCTGCCAGAGCCCTCCCCTCATCTCTTCAAATGACACAATCATCTGGAAAGGGGCTGTTTCACAGAGGTCTGAGTTCAGAATCCTTTCCTACATGTTGCTAGGTTCTAAAACCCTAACCTCATGTGTTATTGCCCCAGCCATAAAAAGGATTGGCGCTTCCTGAAATCACTGCAACTGTGGTCCCTTAGTATCCACTCTTCCTTTGTGTTCAGACCTCCAGCATTTTTTCCAAACTCTCTAATTTAAATTCTCTCATTAAAAAACCCCGCAATTTTAAATTTTCTGTTTTGATCCTGAACAGTCACAAATGTGTTACCAATAGTTTCTCACATTATGCCTCCCCATTACACTTTCTTAATAGAGGCTTTGATGTATCAAAGTTTTTACTTATAATGAAGTCAATTTATCTATTCATTTTTTTCAATAATAATAGTTTTTTCTGTGCATACATAACAAATATTTTCGTGCTTCAAAGTAAGGTATCTATTCTGTCATATTAACCTTTGGGGAATTTATCTTCTCAAATGTTTAACTGATTTTTTTTTTTTTGGTATACAGTTTGAAAAGAAATGGCTCATTTTTTTTTTTTTTACGCCTTAGCATGTACATATCAATTACTCAGGATAGTTTTTTTTGAAATACCATTCTTTCCACATTGTCATTTCAGATAGCTCTGTTTTATATCCATTTCTACATGCATGTTTTTTCTCTGAAGCCTTCATCATGGTCCACTGGTCTCTGTTTCTATCCAGCTACGAAAGCCTCACTTTTTCAATTACTGTAGTTGTATCCAGTGACAAGCTCCCATCTTGTTTTTCTAAAGATTAGGGAAAAGCCTTAGCCTTTTTAGTATAAATGTGAATACATTTATTTTTTTAAAAAAATGACCCTGGAATTACATCGACATCATAGATTAATTGAGAGAATTAACATCTTTATGGTATATATGAACACCATTGAGTTTTAATCTTTTTAAAGGGCCAACTTTAGATTTTATTGATTTTCTCTTTTTTCTTGTTTTCAATTTGATTGACTTCTGTTCTAATTTTTATCTTTGATTTTATCATTCTTGCTTTTGACTTAAATTATTCTTTCATTAGTTTCTGAGTGTGAGAGTTACATTATTGATTATAGATATTTATAGTTTTCCAATAAATTAATTTGATTGTATACATTTAACTCTAAGCATGATTTGTGCTGCATCTCAAAAATTTTGATAAGCTATATTTCTTAATTTGGTACAAATATATCTTACTACTCTGGAAATAAATTCTTGACTCATGGGTTAGTCAAAGCTATGTTTTGTAATTTCCAAATATTTTCAAAATTTCTAGTTATCATTTTGTTATTAACATCTGGTTTAATTCTGTGTGTTCTGAGAATGTTATGGATTAAATTGGGCCTTCCCTCCAAAAAACATGTGGAAGACTTCAACACAAGTGTCTCATAATGTGACCCTATTAATAAATAGAGTAATTACAGGTGCATTTAATTAAATTAAAAGAAAGTCATACAGGAGTAGGGTAGGCCCCTAATCACATATGACTAGTATCCTTCTATGAAGATGACCATGAAAAGACCGTTAAAAGAAACACCTTAGCCAAATTAAATTTAACACAGTTTAATTGAACAAATAACAATTTACAAATCAGGCAGCTTCCTGAAGCAGTGTAGGTTCATACAGACTCCAGTGAAGCCGTGTGGTGGAAGATTTATGGAAAGAAAAAGAAAGTAACATACAGGAAACATGAAGCCAATCTATGTCCTGACCACCTTGGGCACATGTTTCAGGATCTCCTAGGCTGTGTCATGGGACATTAGTCACTCATATTTGGCTCGGAGTAAATGAATACTTTATAGAATTCAACTCTTCTGTTGACATAGTACAAACTTTACTTGATAAATGCTAGAGCTAAATTTTCTGTATTTTTTTTATGTTCAGTGAATGGTCAGTGTGTTGGAAGATGTGGATATTGGCAAACTCTAGCAGTTGAAAACAGAGTCAAACTAGTTGGTCATCAAAGAGAAATGATAGTAAAGCAGAATTAATGTTTTTGAAAATATAGATAAGAAGGGAACAATAAAGTCAAAAAGATTAACTGATTCTCAGAGAGTTTTATCAAAGGTGGCAAAAAATAGATACTAAAGATAAATAAATTTAAGGTCAGGAATATAATGAAAATGTCCTTTAAACATTACATGTCAGGACTCAATGTCAAGATCAATTAAGAAACCTATCAAACTCATATCTTGTTAATGTAAGAGACAATCGGAAGATAACTGCAGAAAATTGGTATCATGTTGAGAAATTAAGTTTATAGAAGAATATCATGGATGTAAACAAGGCTAGGACATTTTATCAGAAAGCTCAATCATACTGTCAGTAAGCTAGGCAGGATACAAGTAAGTCAAGTTCAGGCCTGATGCATTGGTAAGTGTTAAAATACAATCGATAATCTTGGATCATAGCCTTAATAAGTGTATAGATTACCGAGGACACAGATTTTTTTTTTTTTACACAAGAAGCACTTCTTTCTTACTTCCATTAATTATTGTGATGAGAGATTAGAGTCAGAGGTTGTGCTTTAGTTAGTGTGAGAGGAGATGCTGGTCAAAAACAAAAGACATAGTCAGGCTGAAACCAGAACAATAGATGAGATTCAACTGTAAGAAATATGGGTATATTTATGTGCTAGTTGTGTGTGCATGTGTATGTGGTGTATATCTATTTTGAAGGACAAAATGAAGAAGGATATTTAGAAATCAGGAGGCTTTGTTATATAATAGCTGGTGAAATTGGCAAACTTAAGGCCATGGTAACTGAGTCACAGTGAGTGGCTGAGAGAATATCAATTTGTTCGCCAGAGCACTAGAGGGAAACCTAATCATTTAGATTTAAACCTGTTAAAAACCTTAAAGCAGTAAAAGCAAGGATTCATGTGATCAGATTTGCATTTTCAAAAGATTACTCATGTTAAAAGAATTCCTCCTGGATGAATTTTCCGTATATCAGGAGTTGAAAATGGCAGGAATTGCTAGAACAAAGGGTTTTTTAAAGTAAATCCAATATTCATTGACTTCTTGCATTTCAAAAGCCCACAGGGCAAAATTTTGAGAATTATAAAAAGAAAAAATGGGATGGGAAAGAAACGAAAATGAAAGAAAAGGGGAAAACCTCAATATTAAGCCCAAACCACAGGCCTACATTTTTATCAGGAGCAAGACGAGCAATGCAACATTTATGCCAATTAACAGCTCTCAAGAAATTACAATGAATAGGCAAATATCAGAGGAAAATTCAAAATCCGAGCCTAGACTTGGAATTAATGTGGTGAAAAACATTATTTCTGAAGTCATTGAAATGCATAGAATTACTTAAGGTCTAGAAAATTCAAAGCTGAGGCTTATTTGTCCTCCTGGACCCTTGGAGCCTTTGAATTTGGAAGCAACAATAAGGGCTGTGCAAGTTCATAAATTGATTAAAAGAGTTCCTCTCACTGGGAGAAATTAGTCACAATAGTAAAATCCAAAAGAGCCTTGTAATGATATAGAAAAGCACAATGAATTGTTGGGAAAATGACATTGTATGTAGTGCATCCAATAAACTTTGCTTAGAGAGTTTATCATTACAAACAAGGAGCATGCAGTTTGCAAATGGCAGAGAAGAGGTTGTTCTTAGGCAGTTATAATTCAACCTTGGATGTCTATAAAAGCAATGGTACAAAGATAACTGTAGACTAACTTGTCTATTTTTTTCTTAAGTTTTTGTTTATATGTGCAGGATGTGCAGGTTTGTTACATAGGTAAGTGTGTGCCATGGTGGTTTGCTGCAGCTGTCATCCCATCACCTAAGTATTCAGCCCAGCATGCATTAGCTATTTTTCCTGATGCCCTTCTTTCTCCCTCAAGCCCTGCAGGCCCCAGTGTGTGTTGTTCCCCTCCCTGTGTCCATGTGTTCTCACTGTTCAGCTCTAACCTATGAGTGAGAACATGCAGTACTCGGTTTTCTGTTTCTGCATTAGTTTGCTGAGAGTAATGGCTTCCAGCTTCATCCATGTCCCTGCAAAGGACGTGATCTTGTTTCTTTTTATTGCTGCATAGTATTCCATGATGTATATGTACCAAATTTTCTTTATCCAGTCTATCATTGATGAACATTTGGGTTGATTACATGCCTTTGCTATTGTGAGGAGTGCTGCAATGAACACAAGCATGTATGTATTTTTTATTATTATTATACTTTAAGTTCTAGGGTACATGTGCACAGCGTGCAGGTTTGTTACATAGGTATACATGTGCCATGTTGGTTTGCCACACCCATCGACCTGTCATTTACATTAGGTATTTCTGCTAATGCTATCCCTCCTCCAGACCCCCATCCCCTGAAATGCCCAGGTGTGTGATGTTCCCTGCCTTGTGTCCAAGTGTTCTCATTGTTCAATTCCCACCTATGAGTGAGAACATGCATGCATGTATTATTATAATAGAATTACTTATATTCCTTTGGGTATATACCCAGTAATAGGATTGCTGAATCAAATGGTATTTCTGGCTCTAGGTCTTTGAGGAATCGCCACACTGTCTTCCACAATACTTGAACTAATTTACATTCCCCAAGACAGTGTAAAAGCATTCCTATCTCTCTGCAGCCTCACCAGAATCTGTTGTTTCTTGGCTTTTTAATAATTGCCTTCCGACTGGCATGAGATAGTATCTCATTGTGGTTTTGATTTGCATTTCTATAATAATTGGTGACGATAATCTTTTTGTTGGCTTCACAAATGTCTCTTGAGAAGTGTCTGTTCATTTTCTTGGCCCAATTTTTAATGAGGTTGTTTTTACTTGTAAATTTGTTTAAGTTTCTTGTAGATTTTGATTGTTAGACCTTTGTCAGATGGATAGGTTATAAAAATTTTCTTCCATTCTGTAGGTTGTCTGTTCTCTCTGATGATAATTTCTTTTGCTGTGCAAAAGCTCTTTAATTTAAATAGATCCCATTTGTCAATTTTTGCTTTTGTTGCAATTGCTCTTGATGTTTTTGTCATAAAATCTTTTTCTGTGTCTATGTCCTGAATGATATTGCCTAGATTTTCTTCTAGAATTTTTATAGCTTTGATTTTTCATTTAAGGATTTAATCTATCTTGAGTTAATTTTTGTATAAGGTGTAAGGAAGATATTCAGTTTCAATAAGGAAGATGTTCAGTTTCAATTTTCTTCATATGGCTAGCCAGTTCTCCCAGTACCATTTATTAAATAGGGAATCCTTTCCCCCTTGCTAGTTTTTGTCAGGTTTGTCAAAGATCAGGTAGTGGTAGATGTGCGGTTTTATTTCTAAGTTCTCTATTCTGTTCCATTGGTCTATGAGTCTGTTTTTGTACCAGTACCATGCTTTATTTGGTTACTGTAGCTTTCACTCACATCCGTGTGAAGGGACCACCAAACCGGCTTTGTGTGAGCAACAAGGCTGTTTATTTCACCTGGGTGCAGGCGGGCTGAGTCCGAAAAGAGAGTCAGCGAAGGGAGATAGGGGTGGGGCTGTTTTATAAGATTTGGGTAGGTAAAGGAAAATTACAGTCAAAGAGGAGTTGTTGTTCTCTGGCGGGCAGGAGTGGGGGGGTCACAAGGTGCTCAGTGGGGGAGCTTTTTTGAGCCAGGATGAGCCAGGAAAAGGAATTTCACAAGGTAATGCCATCAGTTAAGGCAAGGACCAGCCATTTTCACTTCTTTTGTGGTGGAATATCATCAGTTAAGGCAGGAACAAGCCATTTAAATATCACTTCTTTTGTGATTCTTCAGTTACTTCAGGCCATCTGGATGTATACGTGCAGGTCACAGGGGATATGATGGCTTAGCTTGGGCTCAGAGGCCTGACAGTAGCCTTGTAGTATAGTTTGAAGTTGGGTGGCATGGTGCCTCCAGCTTTGTTCTTTTTGCTTAGGATTGTCTTAGCTATGCGGGCTCTTTTTTGATTCATATGAATTTTAAAGTAGATTTTTCTAATTCTGTGAAGAATGTCAATGGTAGTTTCATGGAAATAGCATTGAATCTACACATTACTTTTGGCAGTATGGCCATTTTCGTGATATTAACTCTTTCTAACTATAAACATGGAATGTTTTTGCATTTGTTTATGACTTCTGATTGTCTTGAGCAGTGGTTTGTGCTTCTCCTTGAAGAGGTATTTCGCCTCCCTTGTTAGATGGATTCCTAGGTATTTCATTCTCTTTGTAACAATTGTGAATGGGAGTTCATTCATGATTTCGCTCTCTGCTTTTCTGTTGTTGCATAGGAATGCTTGTGATTTTGCCATTTATTTTGTATCCTGAGACTTTGCTGAAGTTGCTTATTAGCTTAAGAAGCTTTTGAGCTGAGACACTGGGGTTTTCTAGGTACAGAATCATGTCATCTGCAAATAGACACATTTTGACTTCGTCTTTTCCTCTTTGAGTACCCTCTATTTCTTTCTCTTGCCTGATTGTCCTGGCCAGAACTTGCGATACTATGTGGAATAGGAGTGGGGAGAGAGGACATCCTTTTCTTTTGCTGGTTTTCAAGGAGAATGCTTCCAGCTTTTGCCAGTTCAGTGTGATATTGTGGGTTTTTAAAAAATGGCTCTTATTATTTTGAGTTATGTTCCACTAATACCTAGTTTATTGAGGGTTTTTAACATAAAGAGACATTGAATTTCATTGAAGGCCTTTTCTGCGTCTATTAAAATAATCATGTGGGTTTTGTCTTTAGTTCTCTTTATGTAATGAATTATGTTTATTGCATTGTATATGTTGAACCAGCCTTGCATCCCAAGGATGAAGCTGTCTTGATGAAGCTGACTTCATCATGGTGGATAAGTTTTTTAATGTGCTGCTGGATTTGCTTTGCCAGTATTTTATTGAGGATTTTTGCATTGATGTTCATCAAGGATATTGGCATTACATTTTCTTTTTTTGTTGTGTCTCTGCCAGGTTTTGGTATCAGGATAATGCTGGCCCCACAAAATGAGTTAGGGAGGCATCTTTCCTTTTCAAATGTTTGGAATAGTTTCAGAAGAATGGGTACCAGCTCCTCTTTGTACCTCCAGTAGAATTCAGCTATAAATCTGTCTGTTCCCTGGATTTGTTTCGTTAGTAGGCTATTTATTACTGCATCAATTTCCAGACTTGTTATTGGTCTATTCAGGGATTCAACTTCTTCTTGGTTTAGTCTTGGGAGGGTGTTTGTGTCCAGGAATTTATTTATTTCTTCTAGATTTTCTATTTTCTGTGCATAAAGGTGTTTATAGCATTCTCTGATAGTAGTTTGTATTTCTGTGGGGTCAGTGTTGATATCCCCTTTATCATTTTTATTATGTCTATTTGATTCTTCTCTCTTTTCTTCTTTATCTAGCTAGCAGTCTATTTTTTAAATTTTCCTTTTAAAAAATGTCCTGGATTTATTGATTTTTTTGAAGGGTATTTGGTATCTCTCTCTTCTTCATTTCTACTCTGATCTTGGTTATTTCTTGTCTTCTTCTAGCTTTGGAGTTTGTTTTCTCTTGATTCTCTAGTTCTTATAGTTGTGATGTTAGTATGCCAGTTTGAGATCTTTCTAGCTTTTTGTTGCCCACATTTAGTACTCACACAGAATCGATACAGAGAAAGGCCTCTCCTTTGGAAGCAGGCTGTAGATCTCGTCTCCCAGCTTTTCCATGGAGTAAAGGGATGGCCTTGGGTAAATTACTTACTTCCTCAGTGCCTTATGTATTTACACATATAATATGAGGGAAACAACTTAACTCGCTAATTAGACCCTGCTTTCAAATTTTTTGTGTTGGAGAGAGTTGAAGTAAGATTGATGAATCATATGATATTTATAATTATTTGAGGAACTGTCATACTTTTTTCCAAACTGGTTACACCATTTTTTTAATTCCTGGGTTTCAACTTACACATTCCTGCCAATGCTTATTACTTTCTTTCCTTTTATATTTTTGATTGTAGCCATTGTAATGGGTGTGAAATATCTTATTGTGGTTTGGATTTGCATTCCTCTGATTAGTGATGCTGCATGTCTTGTTAAGTACTTTTTGGTGATTTGTATATCAACGTTTGAAACAGTTGTTTAAGTTATTTTCCACTTTCAAGTTAAGCGATTTTATTCTGGTTTTGAGTTGTGAAAGGTCTTTATGTATTCTGTATATTAATTCATTATTGGGTATAGGATTTGCAAATTATTTCACAGGTTCCATTTTCAATCTATTGATCTTGTCCTTTGATACATAAAAGTTTTAAAGTTTGATATGGTCCCATTTGTGTATTTTTGTTTCTGTTGCCTGTATTCTTGATGTCATAGCCAAGAAATCATTGTCAAACCTGCTGTCATGAAGAGTTTCTCCTATATGTTCTTCTAGGACTTCTGTAGTGTAGGATCTTAACATTGAGCTGTTTAATTCACTTTGAGCTCATTTTTGTATGTGGTATAAGGGTCCAAATGTATTATTTTACATGTGGATATACAGTTTTCCTTATACTATTTATCATAAAAACTGTCCTTTCCCCATTGAGTTGTCTTTGCACCTTTTTAGAAAATCATTTCAATATATATAAGAAGGTTGATTTTTCGGCTCTCTGTACTGTTCCACTGGGCTACATGTCTGTCTAATGTCAGTACCACAGTGGATGAATTATCATAGCTTTGTAAAACATTTTGAAATAAAGAAATACGAGTCCTCTAGTTTTGTCATTTGTCAAGAGCATTTAAGCTACCGAGGGTCCTTTAAGAATCCATATGTATTTTTAAATGATTATTTCTATTTCTGCAAAAAATACTACTGGGATTTTTATTGGAATTGCATTAAATCGAAAGATAGTTTTGGGTAATATTGACATCTTAAAAATTAAGGCTTCCGGGCCGGGCGTGGTGGCTCACGCCTGTAATCCCAGCACTTTGGGAGGATGAGGTGGGCGGATCATGAGGTCAAGAGACTGAAACAATCCTGGCCAACATGGTGAAACCTTATCTCCACTAAAAATACAAAAAAATTAGCTGGGCATGGTGGTGCGTCCTGTAGTCCCAGCTACTCGGGAGGCTGAGGCAGGAGAATCTCTTGAACCCAGGAGGTGGAAGTTGCAGTGAGCTAAGATCGTGCCACTGCACTCCAGCCTGGCAGCAGAGTGAGACTCCGTCTAAAAAAAAAAAAAAAAAAAAAAATTAATTAAGGCTTCCAATCCATAAACATGAGATAACATCCTATTTATTTGTGACTTATGTAATTTATTTCAGCAATACTTTCTAATTTGTGGTGTATAAGTCTTTTGCCTTCTTAGGTTTAATCTTAAGCATTTGTTATATTGTTTTAAATGGAATTATCTTTTTACTTTTATATTCTCATTGTTCATTGTTATTCTATAGAAATGCAACTGATTTTAATGTATTGATTATGTGTTTTGCAACTCTGCTGATTTTATTTATTAGCTCTAACAGATTTGTGAAGTCTCGCTCTGTCCCCCAAGCTGGAGTGCAGTGGTGCGATCTCAGCTCACTGCAAGCTCCGCCTCCCGGGTTCACCCCATTCTCCTGCCTCAGCCCCCCGAGTAGTTGGGACTACAGGCGCCCGCCACCATGCCCGGCTAATTTTTTGTATTTTAGTGGAGACGGGGTTTCACCGTGTTAGCCAGTATGGTCTCGATCTCCTAACCTCGTGATCCGCCGTCTCGGCCTCCCAAAGTGCTGGGTGGCGTGAGCCACCACGCCCGGCACACAGATTTGTTTTTATATAATATTTAAGGTTTTCTACATACAAGGTCATGCCATCTGTGAGCAGGTAAAAGTACTTTTTTCTTTCAAATGTGGATGCCCTGTATTTCTCTTGCAGAACTGCTCTGTCTAGGCCTTCCAATAATGTGTTAAACAAAAGTGATGTTGGTGGGCAGCCTTGTCTTCTTCCTATTTTAGAGGAAAAGATTTCATTAATTCACCGTTAAGTGTGATGCTAACTGTGGGCTTTTCATATATGGGCTTTATTATATTGAGATAATTTTCGTCTATTCATGTTCTGTTGTATGATTTTTATCATGAAAGAGCATTGTATTCTTCCATATAATTTTTATAATGAAAGGGCATTGAATATTGTTGAACAGTTTCTCTGCAAAAGTTGACATGATCGTAGGGTTTTATCTTTTATTCTGCAAATGTGATGTACTACATGGATTACTTTTTATAAGTTGAACCATCCTTGTATCCCAGGAATATATTTTCCTTGTTGTGGTGTTTAATTATTTTAATGTGTTGTTGAATTAAGTCTGTTAGCATTTTCTGAGAGCTTTTGTATTAACATTCATCATGGATATTAGTTATTAATTTTATTTTCTTGCAATGTCTTTGGCATCGGCATCAGGGTAATTCTGGCTTTATAAAATTAGCTCAGAAGCTTTCCCTACTTTTCAATTTTTTGGAAGAGTTTCAAGAGGATTGATGTTAATTCTTTAAATGTTTGGTAACATTCTTTAATGAAGCTATCTGGTTTGGGGTTTTTATTTGTTGGGAGCTTTTCATTAATTATTTAGTTTACTTACTAGTTATTAAACTGTTCACATATCTTATTTCTTCATGATTCAATCTTAGAAGGTTGTGTGTTTTTAGGAATTTAGCTATTTCTTCTAGATTATTCAATTTGTCAGCATATTTAATATTATTTTAATTCTTTTATTTGTGGTGTTGATTGTAATATACATGTTTATTTCTGACTTTAATTATTTGAATCTTCTCTCTTTTTTCTTAGTAACACTATGTAAGAGTAGTATGTCAATTTCATTGCTGTTTTCAAAAAATCAATTCTTAGTTCTATTGATGTTTTTCTATTGCTCTTCAAAAATCATATATTTAACCACAGCTAAGCCAGCTATACTGCTATGCAAGACACTGACATTTATGAGAGCATATTAAGGTATAACCTATTTTTTTTCTCTTAATAAATAAGGAAGTTAGGAAAAATTCAAAAACTTTCAGGACAAATATTATGACTAATACATTTCCTTTTCTTCATTTTTCTCTATTTTTGATAAATGATCAACTTTATTACAGAAACATAGCCTTTATGGATATATTTAGAAGATATTTTATGTTTTCCAACAGATACAATTAAACTCAAGTTTTACTTCTTTTAGATGCGACTGACATTTAACTACCCACTTGATTGAATATAAAACTTTATTTCATGACCATCAGAGGTTACTCTTTAAGTAGAATTCTTGGGAGTTAGGCTTCCAAACATTTTTGCCCTGTTCACCTACTGAGACACAAATGAGGGCAACAGCTCACTAGGAATATTCACTTCCTAGAAATATATTAATCAATAAATATTGCCAAAGATCTATAAATGGATTTTGTTCACCATCTGTTTTGTCTATTCAGTATACCATACATCCTGCAACGCCATATCCACTTGGCTTTTTTGACAAGACATTTTTCTAATCCTCCTCATACTTTTAGACTATGCTTTTGAGTGCCAAACTTCCTCATATTGCCCAATAAATGCTGAAATTCAAAAGGCCCTTCTTAGGCTTTTTCATGTTACCACCGCGTGTGTGTGTGCACGTGTGTGTGCATGTGTCTTTTATTCCTTAAGTTATCTTAGCCCACAGTTTCAATTAATACCTATAAAAAGAGACAAGAGACTTTACAAGCTTACAAATCTGACTGCGACAACTTTACTCTCTCCCCCTGGGCTCCAGAGATGTAGATTAAACTTCCTCTATGTTAGCTGGAGTGTTGTAAAGGACAGTAAGCCAAAACATAAAAACTCACTGAGGTAGCTACTTGAGGAGTTGCCAAAACTACCAAACTTCAAGAAGTAGCTATGGTCTCTTGTCTGCATCATTATATTGCACTGTGTACCTTGTGCTGCCTATTAAGTACTTTAGGAGTAAACATAAGTAAAAGCATTTTAGAAGTGTTAAAGTCATTTCACCTACTTTAGATTAGCATTAATGAGGAGCAGGGGTAAATAATGACAAGATAAATAGAGAAAAGAAGATAAATAACAAGGACTAAAAAGTATTAGTTATGTCTATTGTTAGTGTAAGCCAGGGGACGCTTCAGTGCATTTAGAATGCATATGGGATTATTTAAACTTTAGTTCAAATTTTACTATAACATAATTCAGTAGTTAAATCAGTAATATTAATTATACTTAAGTAGTTAATTAAAAACAAACAAACATTAACCTAAGAGTTAGAAAGATCATGTTCAAGTAACTTTTCAATTAGTTGTATAAGAAAGTTCCATAGACAGGTGGATAGGTAATTTAATTTCTCTGAAGTTCACTGTTAACATAAGGTAAAATGAAGTAAAATGTAATAAATTGGATTAAGATGATTAGATAAGATAGAAAATGTATAAATGAGCAGAAATCATTTAATTATATGAATATATGAGTTTATCACTATTTTGGAATGTTTGACATATTCCTAAAGAATAAATAACCTCTTCGTTGTATTGCTTACTATCACTTTGGTTGGTTTCATGGAAATGAGGATATTTCATTTTTTATTCAAAAATCCCGGGAAGGGATAAAATTTGATATTAATATAAATTTTATTTTTAAAACTATGAAAAATCTTTCTCTTAATGCTTTTCATTAATATGTATGAGTTATACTTTCTGGTTATATAAGAACAAAATGTGTCAAGGATTATGGAAAATATTTAATATAATTTATGTTAATAAATTTGAAACTCTAATAAAAACGTTTTTATTATATATATAGCTTTTATTAATGAGCAATTGACTCCATCATACAAGGAACTTAAACAAATTTACAAGAAAAAAACAAACAACCCCATCACAAAGTGGGAGAAGGATACATACAGACAATTCTCAAAAGAAGACATGTATGCGGCCAACAAACATATGAAAAAAAGCTCATCATCACTGGTAATTAGAGAAATGCAAATCAAAACCACAATGAGATACCATCTCATGCCAGTTAGAATGGCAATCATCAAAAAGTCAAGAAACAACAGATGCTGGAGAGGATGTGGAGAAATGGGAATGCTTTTACACTGTTGGTGGGAGTGTAATTTGTGTAAATTTGTTCAACCGTTGTGGAAGACAGTGTGATGATTCCTCAAGAATCTAGAACCAGAAATACCACCTGACCCGGCAATCCCATTACTGGGTATATACCCAGAGGATTATAACTCATTCTACTGTAAAGACACATGCACAAAGCAAAGACTTGGAACCAACCCAAATGCCCATCAATGATAGACTAGATAAAGAAAAAGTGGCACATATACACCATGGAATACTGTGCAGTGATAAAAAAGAATGAGATCATGTCCTTTGCAGGGACATGGATGAAGCTGGAAGCCATCATTCTTAGCAAAATAACACAGGAACAGAAAACCAAACACTGCATGTTCTCTCTCATAAGTGGGTGGTGAACTATGAGAACACACGGACACAGGGAGGAGAACATCACACACAGGGCCTGTCAGGGGGTGGGCGGCAAGGGGAGGGATAGCATTAGGAGAAATACCTTATGTAGATGATGCGTTGATGGGTGCAGCAAACCACCATGGCACGTGTATCCCTATGTAAGAAACCTGCCAGTTCTGCACATGTATCCCAGAACTTAAAGTATATATATATTAAAAAAAAAAATCTAAGGCAGCCTGATATTTCGATTCATTTGACTGATGCATACTGATTTAGACTTATTTAATCAATTCCATTTAATGATTAATTGCATGTATTCCATATAATGAAAGACACTACATTGAATATAATCTTCGGTATGTTTGTGATGCCTTCTTTGAACCTTGTGCCTCCTTCTTTGAATCTCATTCCTCTGACATCTGAATAGATTCCTCTTTTTCATGTAATCTTATATATATTTATTGTACATGCTACTTGCCTTTTAAAAATTAATTGCTGTTAACATATATATTCTACATAGAGTTTTGTTATTGTTTTACACATAACTTTTTTGAAAAATTATCCATATTTAACATCTCTTTGAATGCGAACAGTGAATAATTACCACAATGGTATTTTTTTTTTTTTGCTGGTGAGAGGGAATAAATTAAGTACTCAATTGCATACCAGAGAGGTACATATTTCCTTTGAATTTAGCTAGTCTTGGGCAGGTGGGCAGAGAGACTAATGTTTTTCTCTAAGTGTGCCATTTATCAACCACCACAGTGGCTCAAAGCAATTTTGTTCTCTCTTCATGTCTCCGGGGTGCCAATATAGATTTTCATTTTGCCAGCTGGAATGAGCCTGAAAACTCTACCTGATGCTTTGTCCTGATCAGCTGCTGGTCTTCATTGACTGAGCAAGTAATCATTTTACTGCCATTAAGATGGAGAGGTGACCTATCTTATGAGTGACCCTGTAATTCATTTCCTCTTTGTATGACACTAATCTGTCCTGTTGAAGGACAACAGAGAAGCCTGGGTCACTGGCCACACCTTCAAATGAAATCCACAGTTTGTAGGTGAGGATAAAATATATACAGAGCTTCTTCTAAGTAGAATTCTACAAAAGACCATGCACACACACACACATCTCTATCAGAATTCTTAAGAGAAGCCCCATATATATCTTATTCTCACTTCATATACACTTTATTCACTCACACCATTTTTTATTTGGAACTGTGGCCAGTGACACAGACTTTTCATTATTTAGTCCAAACAGCTTCTTTTGTTCTTAAATAGTATGGATTAGTGTGAATTAAGAGCAAATTAATTACAGGGTCACTCTTATGATAGGTCACTTCTCCATTTTAGCACAGCGTGTGTGTGTGTGTGTGTGTTTATGTGTGTGTGTATAGTCATCAAAATTCTGCTTTGGTGAAGCTCCATATATATTCGTGGATTTCATCAAGGGAAATAATTATGTGTATGTTTGTTGTTTTCTTGCTTACTTATGCTGCAATGTCTTTTTTTAGTGTTTATTAACAATAAGAATACCTTCATGCATTACTTGATTGAATAAGTCCCCTTCGGTAAACTATCTGTAATATTTTACATGCAGATATATTTAGTTGACTTTACCAAAGAAAGACTTTTTAGGATTTGTTTTGTGCACATCAATATGATAGATAATGGAAATGCAAGGATGAATACACACCAGGCTTTATTTTTTATTAAAAAATCTAAAGCACCCTGGCATCGAAAGTGAAAACATGGATGTGCTGAACAATTAAATAAATTATGCAATTATATTTTTTCAATCATTTAAATTAAAATAATTTATATCAAAATTTAAAGTGCCAACCCTTAAAGTGTTACTTCTGCAAAGAGCTTTTAATTTATTTTTTCTTAAAACATACATTTGTTTTATTTATATATTACTTCATAGCAAACTATCCTATAACTTAATGGCATACAAAAGGAGAAATTTTAACATATTCATAGATTTTGAAAGGAATTCAGAAAGAACACAGTTAAGATGGCTTGTCTGGGTCTCCAGATGCCTGGGAGATCAGCTGTGAATATATAAACACCTACAGCGGGAAGAGCTGGAGCTAGAAATTTCATTTCAATCTTGGCTTCTTCCACTCATGTGTCAGGTTCTTGGGCTCAGCTTGTCTGTCTCTGTGTTGCACTGGAACACCTAAATGGTGATATTACATCAACATCATTAAGTACATATTTAGAATTTATGTAATAGAATTTGAATGCAAGATCTATAGTGACTCATTCATCTCCTGTAGTTACAACTAGCTGAGAAATGGACAAAGTAATCACATGAACATGTTAGTTTTATGATGCTAAAATTGGATTGTAGGAAATGGTCTAGATATGAGGCCACCATGGTCTTTATACTTCCTGCAATATTAAAATTACTTGCTCAGTCACAGAGAACAAGACCTTCTCCTTATAGACCTCCTCAGTCCAGTAGAGTTTGGTGAGTAAACCAGAAGCTCTCTCCCTCTGAACAGGAACATCCCAGAGAAGGAACAAGAGAATCTGAGCCAGCGATGCTTGTTTCCTTTCTAATGCAGAAAGAACTAAAACTCATAAAGAGGCTGGAATCTAGTAAGTTCCCACGTAAAAACAAAGGATAAAAAACACGAGGTGTCTCTCAACAGTGTGAAATACACAGAGTAAATCATGTTGTTTTATGATATTTGAAGACTAGAATACTTGTAAGACTAGATAAAGGGATAGATAATTTGGAACAAATTTTCTTTGAAAATTGTGGGTTTTCCTCTGATTAGTTTATTACATAAGATTATTGTATTTGCAGATTAAAAGAACTATTTGCTTATAGTACAAGCCTAAAATTTGAAAAATATAATTTCTGTTTTTGGCTTTAAGCAAAAGGATGATACATTGAATGATTACCATTTACTGAACACCAAATCATATTATAAATGCTATACTAGACGAAGGCAATTAGAACAAAATAGAAAGAAACACACACACACACAAAACTATGAGGGACTAAGGAAGGGCTTTATTAGAATAAAGGCCAGGAGTGAATCTGAAAACAAATCAGTGTTCAGGTATTTACTGTGGCCTTAAATATTGGTACTCACCCCAGTTAATGCAAGAGAAGAACACTATGTTTATATGGTACATATACACCATGGAATACTATACAGCCATTAAAGGGGATGAGATCATGTCCTTTGCAGGGACATGGATGGAGCTGGAAGCTATTAACCTCAGCAAACTAACGCAGGAACAGAAAACCAAACATCACATGTTCTCACTTCTAAGTGGGAGCTGAACAATGAGAACACATGGACACAGGGAAGGGAACATCATATACTAGGGGCTTTCAGAGGGCGGGGTCAGGCAGGGAAAGCATTAGGAAAAATAGCTAATACATGCTGGGCTTAATACCTAGTTAATAGGTTGATAGGTGCAGCAAACCATCATGGCACACATTTACCTATGTAACAAATCTGCTCATCCTGCACATGTACCCCAGAACTTAAAATTAAAAAAATAAAAAAAAGAACCTTGAAAAAAATCAGAATCTACCTTCTACTACCTCACACTTCAAAAGTTTTATTTTGCTGCACTGTTTATTGAATGCTTCCAGTTCTTCATCAACATTTTTGAAGGTGTCATAGATGTCTGAGAAAAGTAAAGGACAAGTGAATCTGAATGTCATGTCATCGAGGACCTAAAAAAAGCGTGAATTGGAATAGTATCTTTGTCAAATACTACCCATGTGTATTCTAGTTAAATTGCCATGATCTAAGAAAAATTCATGCTAGAAGTAATATGGAGAAGGGAGCAAGGTTAAAGTAGGAGATGTTCATTACAGTTTTTGTCAAAATTTCCAACTTTGTTTTTACGTGCTTGTTTGTGTGTGTGTGTGTTTAATAAGTGTAAAACAGATCCCAAAGAGATTCATTGAGACCTAATATAACTAATAATAAACCTCAGGTTGAGATAAATTTTGAAAAACACACTCGAAGCTACTGTATGTAAGAAAAGCGAAGTTAAATAAAATCCTTGAAAATCATTTACCAAATTTAAAAACAAATCAGTATACACTAAGGGTGTAATAGGCATTTGGAGCCATTTGGGGCTTTTTTTTTATATAGATGTGAAATTTATGGCAACTGCCAACTATTGCCTATAGCATTTTATTTTTCTACTAATAATTAGAAAATTAATAAAAGGAGTGAATTGTTTATGTAGTGGTAAATCTAAAGTTTGATTAGACTGTCTAGGATAATTAAATTTTTTTCCTTGAAACCATAAATTGCAAATCATCATTAATTTGAACCTGTGTAATCACCTCAGATATTGAAACAAGTATATATAAACTGTTATAGGGATTTAGACATAAAAGAAAAAAAATGAACCAGTGTGTTTTCTCACGTCCGTAACTTCAAATACAACATGGAAATTTATATGTAAAGTAGATATACTGCTTTTTTCTATGTTAAAATTTTATTTTTATTTTCACAGTTGTGGGATTACTCATTTTACTTAAAAAAAGCCACACAAGCACACATACACACATATTTATGTGAGTATTTATTTATATAAAGTGAACAGTTAGAGAATATCATGGCACGGTGACATCTGGTTTCATCAGTCATTGTGTAAACATGATGCAAAATACATTGATATAGAGTGAAGCGGTATTATTTGTTTATTTTCATTGCAGTTAAAAATACACAATGAAAACAGCACCGTTTGATTGTTAATGTCACTCCTCAATTAGCATAAAATAAAATCAATTTTTCTCTGGCTTGAGGGGGCAAAACAACCAAGAGTTGTTTTCTTCCTCCAGCTGTATTTTTATCAAATCCATCTTTACTGCAAACTATGTTTGAATCTAAGGCAAGTAATTTTCATTCTTGTAAGTCAGAAATAATTTTCAATGGAAACTTTCTATGCTCCCTTAAAGAAATATATTAGCCACCACATGGTGGTTTAAGAGCTTAATTACCTTTTTTCGCACTCTTCCATGTTACACATCCAGGTGGGTGGTCTCTAAACACTCAAGCAGTTATTCCAAAGGCCCTGAACACATGCAAGTTTTGCTCTTCTACTGGACTCAAAGATGAATTATATTCAATCACGTTTGGCTTTAGACAAAATGGTTTGAAAATGGTTTGAGTTTTAGCTCTTCAGTGAGTCATTCTCCACTGAATGGCAAAGTGTGATAAATGATAACCGACCTGGAAGAAAGGATGATACTAAAATAAACAATCCAATCACCCAGGAGAAACAGCAGGGCAATAACAAAAATGGCCTTTCTCTTAATTCTGTTGGGTACTGAATAACGGAAAAATATAAAAAGCCATAAATGTACTTTGATATAGAAATAAAGGCTGTCTACCTTCTAATAGGAAGTGGTGCACTTTATCTCATTACTCTTACAGGAAGCCACATTATTAATTAATTAGAGTGAAAAAGAGGTACAGGTGAGTGCCTGTTACATGCAGGGCTTATAGTAACACTTAAGTAACTAGACTACAATTTTATAAACAATAATTCACAGACTGTAATTGAAACCCTCTAGATTAAAGCCTCTCTCTCAATTCTTAGGTTACTCTATACTTGAACCTAGTTACCAGCGAACACATATAGTCTATAGAGACGCAAATCCAAAGTGTGTAATCAGCATATATTCAATAAAAGCAAGCTGTCCTTGGGAAAATGCTGCTATTAAGAAAATTAAAAATTGTTCCATGTGTTCATGTGTGCAATTCTTCTCAGAGAAAATGTACTCTGCTCTTTTCATATCTACTGATATTCATGATGTACATAGCTTGTGAATGATATACGAAAACAGGGTTCAATCCTGCCCTCCCTTCTTAAAAAAACTATTTGTTAACTCATAACCCAAAAGGAAGATGGCTTATTATTATTAAGGTTATTCAACATAATTTATTACAGGTAACAATATGAACACAAAAGAAAGAATGAAACAGCCCATCACTGCAAAAGAAGTTATCACAATTTGAAAATGCTTCACAAACTACTTCAAAAGGAGCAAAAAGTATCAGGTTTCTTCCCCCTAAATTAATTGTTGACTATAATTGTGACTTTGCTTTTGCCTTCAAAAATGTTTCAATAGTAACTTTATTTCTTTGCTTATTTTTAAATAGTTTTCTTATAGTTCATTATGTGAATATTAAGCTCTTTATATACATTCTTTGACATTTTAGTATTAATAAGCTATAAAATGAGTTGAGAATATCAGAAACATTATTTTAAACTTGAACCACTTAACTTTCAAACTAAGTTAATGTTAGTCAAAAGGTTACCTTGTTCCTTGAGTAAATTAGGTAATTTTCTGTCATTTGATATGCTGTACTGTTTTGGTCATAATGGAGCATATTTTTCAATACTTGAGTATTACTAAAAAGGCTGGTCACAGGAATTATAACGCCTGTTTCTCTTTTGCAGTATAATTACCCAATAATGTGGCTTTTTATTGCCTTTGTGCCTCGATTTATTCATCTATAAAAAGGGGATAATAGCAATTGCTCCGTAAGATTCCCCGGGACATTACATTTGTAACTTATTCTCCATTAAAAAGCATCTGTCAAATATTTAAAGATTCAATAAATGTTAACGTTAGTCTTAGTATTAATATAAACCTGGTTTGCTTATTCAGCATTTGTATTATTTAACTTTCTTTAGCTATCAAAGAAGTTCTAGAGACCAAGAAATATTCCCAATTTCTGATAGGCCATGTAAGATTTTATATACTTTAAAACCCTCTTCAGTGAAAATAGGCATGTCAAAGACAGACTTTTCTGTGCCATAACAGCAAGTTCATCCCATATATATGCATACATGGGGTAGTTCTTCAGAGAACTCTGAAAGAATAAAAGAACTTCAGAGAGTTCTTTTAACTCTCCCATATTATTCTAAAAAAATATGATTTCTATGAGATCTCAAATCTGGGAATATGAAATAACACATCTACTGTGAGCCCCAAATAAATCCAATGCCTCAGCTACTCTTTGAAACTTTTGACAGTTTTTATTTTTAATATTTGGATTATTTTATTTCTGCAAAGCTTACAAAGAGTAAATGCAGAAATCATAAGTAATGGCTCAATAATCACATACTCTATGACCACCACAAAATAATTAGATAATTATTGAGATTTCAGAAGCCAACCTTCATTTTTCTTCCAGGTGTCTACTACTCTCTCCATCCCAAAGGTCACCACTTTGCTGACCTTTGAATATCATATCCTATATTAGTTTTTTCTACCCATTGAAACATGTGCAAGTGAATCACCTAATAAGCATTGCTTAGTGTCTAATTTCTTTCACTTCACTATATGTATATAAGTCATTAATATTATGCATAGCAATGAGTTCATTTTCATTGCTGAATAGAATTTTATTTTATGCATATAACATATTCTTTCTTTGTTTAATGGAAAATTGTTGTTCCAGATTAGACAATTATGAATAATTATGCTATAGATACTTATATACATATATTTTTTGTGACATATATACATATATCTTTTGGGACTACAGCTAAGATCATTAGTAGTCAAGTTCAAAAATTTTTCTAAGTAAATAGAAAAATATTTCACTTCCATCAGTAGTTCATGCTTGCTAAACTGACATTACTCTTTTTTCTTTTTTAATTCTATTAGGTTTGTAGGGATATATAGAGATTTCAGATTTAATTTGCATTTCCTTTGTTCTTATGAGTAACTACCTTTTCATAATTTTTGGGGCCATTTAGACATCTTTTGAGAGACCCATTGAAATCTTTTTCAATTTCTTATATTATTTCTTCAAATTTTTCTTGATGATTCTCAGGAGATCTTTATATAACCTAGATAAGTAATCTTTGTCTGTTTGGGGTATTGAATGTATATTCTCATTCTCTGTGACAACAGAAGTTATCAATTGTAGCCTATTTAATCGGTTTTTATTTATGGTTAGTGCTTTTTGTATCCTGTCTAAAATTATTACCTCTTCCAAGTTTATGAACATATTATCCTATGTTATATGATAAACATCTTTATTCTTTTACTTACATGTTTAGGTCTATAGTACACAGTGAATTCAATTTTGTATCTGATGTGACATGGAGTAAATTTCATTACTTTTCATTTTGATACACAAATGACCGACAGCATTTATTGAATAGGCCATCTCTTCCCCAATGCTCTATACTGCAACAGAGGTGACAAACTTCCTGTAAAGTGTCAGGTTTAAAATACTTTAGACGTTCAGGGCCTGTCTCTGCCACAATAATTCAGCTCTGCTGTTGAAGCAGACAGTAGCCATAGACCAGACCATAAGTGAAGAGATGGGCCTGTGCTCAAATATTATATTATTTTATTTTATCATTTTATTTTATTTTATTATTTTATTTTATTTATTTTATTTTTGAGACAGAGTTTCACTCTTGTTGCCCAGGCTGGAATGCAATGGAGTGATCTCGTCTCACTTCAACCTCCACCTCCTGGGTTCAAGTGATTCTCCTGTCTCAGCCTCCCGAGTAACTGAGATTACAGGCACCTGCCACCACGCCTAGCCAATTTTTTGTATTTTTAGTAGAGACAGGGTTTACCAAGTTGGCCAGGCTGGTCTTGAACTGCTGACCTCAGGTGATCTGCCCACCTCAGCCTCCCAAGGTGCTGGGATTATAGGCGTGAGCCACTGCTCCCAACCCTCGAATATAATTTTATTTACAAAAATGGGCAGTAGCCTAGATTTGTCCCACAGGCTGTACTTTCTGACCCCATGTTTTTAATGTCATATATGTAGATTCTGTTTGAAAATAATCTGTTTTTTACTATTACTCTGTAATTATTTTGTGTCAATTAAATTTTCTTAGACACTATAGCTTTAAAGTAGGTTTTACAGATGGTAAATTATTTCAGCTTCTTAGTGTTTCCCCAAGATTGACTTAGTTATTCCTGATTGAAATGGCATTAATCTGCTGATAAATTCGGGAGAAGAAAAATTTTTGTACAACTGATTGACCTTTCTTATCTCTGATCCTTGTTTGATTTCTCTTAACAAATCACTATAGAGATGTCAGCAAGATGGTGGACTAGGACTCTTGAGCATTTGTTTCCCTGTGGAAATACCAATTTGAACAACTAACCAAAAGCAAAATTATCTTCACAAGATCTAGGGAATTAGATGAGAGATTAGAGTACCTGAATATAGCACGGAAATAAGAAAATACACATTGAGGAGTGTAGAAAAGACGGTTTTACGTGACCCATGCCACTCATCTCGCAGCCCCCTGCAGCACAGCTTGGAGAGAGAGAGCCTCAATGGTGGAGGCAGGAGGAGGAAATGAGCACTGAACTTGGCGTCAGACATCAAAATTGTACCCACCCCTGGAAAATCCAGCATTGAGAAAGCTTCAATGGTCCCAGACCCTAGTTAGTACCTGCAGACTGAGCCTCTGTGCCTGCCAAAGCACCAGGCTAGATCTTGCATCTGCAGGCTCCAGGCCTATGTATGGGTCTTGGTGTCTAGGCAGCCCCCCTGCCAGGCCAATCCCAGTGGCCCCAAACTCCAAACTGCTAGTGTCAGGCCAGCACTCACATTCTTAGTCTTTAGGCAAACACTTAGGGATCCAGCTTCCAGACCAGTCCCTGCAAATACAGAATTTTGGACCATCTAGCTCCAAGCCAGCCTCTGAAGCCACAGGCTGAAGCCTGCCTCAATGCCGGGTCAGCATTCCTGGCCTCAAACACCAGGCAAGCACACCTGACACAAGACGTAAGCTCCAGGGCTACCCAATGCCAGGCTATTCCCCACAGTCCCATGCTCCTAGTCACTTGCTACATCTTCATGCTCCAGCAGACCAAGTCTTCAGATTTGGCCGGGTAGACCAGTTTCAAGCGATTCTCCTGCCTCAGCCTCCTGAGTAGCTGGGACTACAGGTGTGCACCACCACACCCAGATAATTTTTGTATTTTTAGTAGAGACAGGGTTTCACTATGTTGGCCAGAATGGTCTCGATCTCTTGACCTCATGATCCATTTGTCTTGGCCTCCCAGTCTAAGATTACAAGCGTGAGCTGCACTTACATACTTTTATTCAACTTATACTCCTCTGTCATTGTCAATTTTCATAACTCTTGTTCATACAAGGACTTGTTTCTCTACACTAGGCATTACCAACCCAAATCCTATGGGCTACATTTATTCTCAGGCCTGTTTTTGACATAATTTGAGTAAGAGTGTTTTTAAGTTTTTAGAAGGTTGAAAAAAGGAAGAGGATGAGGAGAAGGGGCAGTAGGAGATAAACAGAAATGAGAACACAAACAAAAAAGAAAAACAAGAACCACAAGAACCAGAAGAGGAACAAAAGAAGGATCAGGAAGGGGAAGAAGTTACAGAAATCATATGTGACTTTTAAAGACTAAATTATTGACTATCTAGACATTTAAAGAAAAGCGTGGTTGATGTCTGCTCAAGTATCTAGCCAGGACAGGCTCTCCTTCAGCATTCAGCATTAAGTGCCACACATGTACCTAAACCTAACCTATCTTTTCCTTTTTATCTGATCACAATGAAAAAGGCATACATTTCTATGTGGTTCAATGGTTAATTCTCTGCTGTATACCCAAATTTCTGTATCTAAATTACCTTCTTTATCAATTTTTTTTGTATTTTAAACTTTTACACCAGCACTTTTCCATCATCAATGAATCATACTATCCTTATGACAAAATCTACTAAGTGTAAGATTGATAATTTCTACTTTTATTTGTATGTCTGACTTCTGACTCCATGACTTTTCCAGTATGACAGTGGTTTTGAATGTGTAATCCCTGGGAATTCCAAGGTTCCTTTCAGGGGTGCGTAGTGTCCTCTTTTCAAACTACATACCCGTGTGAGGCAAGATTTTCCTCATATACTCAAACCAAAGCATCATATCACAAGAGACTGGATGCAGAAGCAGATATGAGAGTCCAACTATCTTCTAGTAAGAAAGACTTTATAAAAGACTATGAAAAATATATAAAGCAATAACAGCCTTCATATAATTTTCCATTTTGAAAAATATAGTTATGTTTTCACAAAATATATTATTTATAATAGTATAATGGGTTTTTAATAGCTGGTTTAAAATAAGTCAACCTATTTCTAAAAACTCTTAGTTTTAATTTCCAATAAATATTGATCTGTATAACCTATATAAACAAAAATAACTTTATTTCCTCAGACAGGAAAGTTTGAAAACCACTGCATCATCGCATAGATTCAAGTTAAGTAAAAATCAAACTACAATAGGTCTGTCTAAATATGGAGGGCAGAGTCTCCAACTGTCCCTGATATTAATAAAATCACCTATTTCACCCAGTTGTCTTCAATATTAACACAGTGCCTTTCATGGAATACGTGCTTAATAAATATTAATGAACATTGATGTAATGCATAAGTAAATTGAATTTATAAATGAATACATAAAGAAATCAATTCAGTTCAATATATGGAATCAATGGTGAATTAGAGACGCATTGTGTCTGAGCTGTGGTGGTTTTAAAAAATAGAATACCTGTTTTTATTATTTGATTGAAAAAGAGAAGGGAAAACATATATGCCACAAAAGAAAGAAGTTGTTTTTGTCTTCTCTGATTAACACTACAATCCCTCATACTTTCATAACTTTGAATTTTCCTCACTTGTCTGCTTTGGGCACTCACTAAAATGCCCATGCCTAGATCCAGATTTGGGTGATAACTGATCTGCATAATTCCTATCTCATGTTAGGCCTTCCATAATGTTTTATTAATAAATGTATGATCATATGTATTTTTGTTGACGATTGTAAATTTTGGAAGAAACTTCCATTTTTAAAAATGTGACAATTTAAACACATTTGTATAATTTGGAAGAACAAATCAAATTTTGAGTTATTATTTTAAGAATAATGTTAACATAGAAAAGGAAGAAGAAAGAAGAGGAAAATGAAAAGAACATGAAATAATTTATTTTAATATGCATTTATAGTGAGAAGAAGAATCCAAATCAGGGCAAAAAGGACCCTTAGAATTTTCAGGATGAGCTTCACTTTTCTCCTCATCCTGCATTCAAGCATACCTTGGAGATATAGGGGGTTTGGTTCCAGACCACTGCAATAAAGTAAATGTGTCAGTGAAGTGAGTCACAAAGAGCATTTAGTCTCCTTGTGCTACTGTAATCTAGCAAGTGTGCAATAGCATTATGTCTAAAAAGGCAATGTACGTACCTGACTAAAAATATTGATTAAAAATGCTAACAATTATTTGAGCCTTCACTTCTTTTTGCAGTGGAGGGTCTTGTCTTGACATTGATGGTTGCTGACTTATCAGGATGGTGAAGATTAAGGATGGGATAGCTGTGACAACTTAAATTAAGGCAACAGTGAAGTTTGTTGCATTGATCAACTCTTCCTTTCACAAATGATTGCTCTGTGGCATGCAGTGATCTTTGGTATTTTACCCACAGTGGAACTTCTTCCAAAATTGAAGTCAATTCTCTCGAATCCTGTTGCTGCTTTATTAACTAAGTTTATACACTATTCTTAATCTTTTGTTGTTGTTTCAAAAGTGCTTACAACAAATTCACCAGCAGTAATTTCCATCTCAAGAAACCACTCTATTTTTTTTTCATTTATAAGAAGCAAGTCCACATCCATTAAGGTTTTACCATCAGATTGCAGCAATTCAGTTCCATCTTCAGGCTACACTTCTAATTCTAGTTCTCTTGCTATTTCCACCATTTCTGCAGTTGCTTCTTCCATTGAAGTTTCAAACCTCTCGAAGTTAGCCATGAGGGTTAGAAGCAACTTCTTCCTCACTACTACTACTTTTGATATTTTTATATTTTCCCATGAAGAATGAATGCTCTAAATAGCATCCTGAATCGTGAATCCTTTTCAGAAGGTTTTTAATCTACTTTGCCCAGATTCATCAGAGCTATCACTTTCTAGGGGAGGTATAACATTATGAAGTGTATTTCTTAAATAATAAGATGCAAAACTTGAAATTAATCCTTTATGGACCGCAGAATGGATTTTGTCTTAGCTGGCATGAAAACAACATAAATCTCTTTGTACATCTTCATCAGAGCTCTTGGGTGACTAGATGCATTGCTAGTGAGCAGTAATACCTTAAAGGGATCTTCTTTTCTGAGCAATAAGTCTCAATAGTGGGCTTAAAATAGTCAGTAAACCGTGCTGTAAAGAGATGTGATTTTCTCCAGGCTTTGGTGTTCAATTTGTAGAGCACAAGAAGAGTAGATTTAACATCATTCTTAAGGGCCCTACAATTTTTGGAATAGTAAGTGAGCATTGGCTTCAACTTAAAGTCACCAGCTGCATCATCCTCTATTGACTTTTTCTCTCTAGTTATGGAAGTCCTAGATGGTATCTTCTTTCAACATAAGACTATTTATCTATATTGGACATCTATTGTTTAGTGTAGCCACCTTTATCAGTTATCCTACCTGGATCTTCTAGATAACTCTCTCCAGCTTCTACAACAGCGCTTGCTGCTTCACCTTCCATTTTTATGTTCTGGAGATGGCGTCTTTCCTTAAACCTCATGAACCAAGTTCTGCTAGCTTTCTTTACTCCTGTGGCTTTCTTACCTCTCTCAGCCTTCATAGAATTCAGGAAAGTTAGGACCTTGCTCTGGATTAGGCTTTGGTTTAAGGGAGTATTATGGCTGATTTAATTTTTCCAGACCACTTAAACTTTCTTCATATCCAAAATAACACTTTCATTTTCTTATTATTCATGTGTTCACTGAAGTAGCACTTTTCCATTTCTTCAAGAACTTTTTTTTTTTTTTTTGCATTCACAGCTAAGCTTTCAGCCTATGTCCTCTTTCTACAGGCCCTCCTCAGTAAGCTTAAACATTTCTAAATTTTTATTTAAAGTAAGAGCCATGAAAAGTGTTTCTTTTGCTTGAGCATCTAGAGACCATTGCAGGCTTATTAACTGGACTGATTTTAATACTGTCATATCTCAGGGAAAAAGGAGGTCCAAGGAAAGGAAGTGAGATGGAGGAAGGACTAGTGGATGAAGCAGTAAGAACACATAACATTTACCAATTGTTTGTCATCTTATATGCGTACAGTCCATGGACCCCAAAACAGTGCAATGATAATATCAAAGATCACTGATCACGGATCACCATAACAGATAAAGTAAATAATAAAAAATTGAAATATTGCTAGAATTACCAAATGTCACACAAAGACACATGCCAAACATACTATGTTAGAAAACTGACATAGATTTGCTTCGTGCAGGCTTGCCACAAACATTGACCTTGTAAAAAACCCCAATATTTGCAAAGTAGAATAAAACAAAGCCCAATAAAGTGAGGTATGCCTGTATTTTCATGCATCTATTAAAATATTTAGAAAAACAATTCAGCCATTTGGTAAAAACATCTTTTTGATTAAGAGGGATTTCATTTCTGCTCCTAACTGGGGAAAATGTATCATGGAAAATTATTCGTCAATCAGATAATTTTAAACCTTCCTACTTTTTTGAAAGGAATGCCATTGCAATAATTATTAAAACAATAGGTCCAGTGATTTAAATATTTTAATGATAAAATAATGCTACAATAGCAAAGTAATTCTATTTAAGAAAATATGGTGCTGAAAACAGCAAACACAAACTGTTAGCAAAATACACGAAAAAATTAAATGTATCAATAAGGGCCAATTTTAACTTGAAACATTGAATACACACCACTTCAGTCTGCCTTTGATGTTTTAAGAGATGTATTTAAGAAGTTCATGTCTGTTGAAATCAGCATTTGGTTTGGAGACAATGCCATGTCAACTGTTTCATGAAATGTAAAACATCATGTCTGAAAGTTTCAATCTATTAACTACCTTCAATAAGAAATGAAACATAAACTCCAATAATTTCAAGAATATATGTTCTAAATCATATTCAGTATTACAACAAACATTTTGCATATTAATAAGCATTCAAGCATCTCAAAATAATTGTTGTCCCCTAATGTTGCTGCCCCTTTTCACAAAGTACTTAGAACTGGAAATACCATTTGACCCAGCCATCCCATTACTGGGTATATACTCAAAGGACTATAAATCATGCTGCTATAAAGACACATGCACACATATGTTTATTGCGGCACTATTCACAATAGCAAAGAGTTGGAACCAACCCAAATGTCCAACAACGATAGACTGGATTAAGAAAATGTGGCACATATACACCATGGAATACTATGCAGCCATAAAAAATGATGAGTTCGTGTCCTTTGTAGGGACATGGATGAAACTGGAAAACATCATTCTCAGTAAACTATCGCAAGGACAAAAAACCAAACACCGCATGTTCTCACTCATAGGTGGGAATTGAACAATGAGAACTCATGGACACAGGAAGGGGAACATCACACTCCGGGGACTGTTGTGGGGTGGGGAGAGGGGGGAGGGACAGCATTAGGAGATATACCTAATGCTAAATGATGAGTTAATGGGTGCAGGAAATCAACATGGCACATGGATACATATGTAACAAACCTGCACATTGTGCACATGTACCCTAAAACCTAAAGTATAATAATAAAAAAAAAATTAAAAAAAAACAACAAAAAAAACAAAGCAAAATTCTGGCTAGAAAAATTTGTACAGAAGGTGGACAAGCTCAATTGTGAAGACAGGTCTTAGAAACTCAAGTAAACGAAGATGTCCATCACTGTTTAAGTAATGGCTGGCAGGAATTATGCTAATAAGAGATGACATATTGAGCAACATGAGTCAAAGTCTTAGGAACCCATATACATATTAGTATTAACCAGTATTCCACACGAATAGATATAATCTTGTTTCATTCAAAAAATACATTCTGACGTCGAATTTCTGTTTGCAATGAATGTCAGTTCAAGAATATGAAATGAAGCAAAACTATATTTACACTGTCAGTGCATTCAATCTTTAGATATGAGAACTCTATTTTAGAAAAAAATTGACAGAAGGAAACTTACATAATGCAACAGCAATTCTTTTCCATTCTATTTCTAAAATATACTTCTACGTTGTTCATTTCTCTCATACACACTCTACCATCAACAGAGCCAAGCCCTGTTCATAACCCAAGGGATTGATTTCTCAACAGATTTTATTACTTACACTTTTGTCCTCTCCCACTCATTTTGGCAAAGCACAGTGATTGCTGAAAAATCTAAAAATGATTCTGTCATAATTGCCAGTTAAAATGCTCCACTAAATTCTAAATAGGTATGAAATAATGCCAAAAATCTTTACTATTTTATCCATATGCTGCACATATGAGAGTTAACCTGGCCAGGTACGGTGGCTCATGCCTGTAATCCCAGCACTTTGGGAGGCCAAGGCAGGAGGATCACTTGAGGTCAGGAGTTCTAGATAAGCCTGGCCAACATGGCAAAACACCATCTCTACTGAAAATACAAAAATCAGATGGGCTTGTCCCCACAACCTGTAGTCCCAGTTACTCAGGAGGCTGAGGAAGGAGAACTGCTTGAACCTGGGAGACGGAGGTTGCAGTGAGCTGAGATAGCCCCACTGCATCCTACCCTGGGCGACAGAGGGAGAATCCATCTCAAAAACAAACAAACAAAGTTAACTTACAGAAATGATAATGTAGATTTGTTTATTTTATGGAAATATATAATCTTTTTATATCATTCTGTTTAAGTTAGGTCATATTAAAATAACAACAGACACAAAATTCTCAGTGGTATTGTCAGAAGCTTTTGAACCAGAACAACTCCCTCTTGAATAGAGGCCGAATAAAATGAGGCTGAAACCTACTGGGCTGCGTTTCCAGTAAGTTAAGGCATTCTTAGTCACAGAATGAATTAGGAGGTCGGCACAAGATAGAGATCATAAAGACCTTGCTGATGTAACAGCTTGCAGTAAAGAAGAGAGCTAAAACCCACCAAAACCAAGATGGTGATGAGAGTGACCTCTGGTGTTCTCACTGCTGCACTCCCGCCAGTGAGGTGACATTTTATAAATGTCAGTAAGTTACCCTACGTGATCTAAAAAGGGAAGGCATGAATAATTCACCCCTTGTTTAACATATAAGCAAGAAATAACCGTAAAAATGGGCAACCAGGGGCCCTCGGCGCTGCTCTATGAAGTAGCCATTCTTTCATTCCTCCATTTCTTTCTCTCTCTCTTTTGAGGCGAAGTCTCGCTCTGTCGCCCAGGCTGGAGTGCAGTGGCGCGATCTCGGCTCACTGCAAGCTCCGCCTCCCGGGTTCCCGCCATTCTCCTGCCTCAGCCTCTCCGGGTAGCTGGGACTACAGGCGCCCGCCATCTCGCCCAGCTGGTTTTTTGTATTTTTAGTAGAGACGGGGTTTCACCGTGTTAGGCAGGATGTTCTCGATCTCCTTACCTCGTGATCCACCCGCCTCGGCCTCCCAAAGTCCTGGGATTACAGGCGTGAGCCACTGCGCCCAGCCTATTTTTAATTTTTGTATTTTATTTTTATTTTGGTGAACACAATATTTTCTATTTGTGGTTGGTGAATCCACAGATACAGAGGGCTAACTGTAAGTCTCTTTGTTTTATTCAGAAATCTGCAAGGTAAAAACATCACCAAGTATGACTATTGTTCCCTATGAAGGCGGGGTAATAAATCAATCAATGTTGCAAATTTTAAATCACCCTAAATATTATCTAAAATGATGGAAAAAAATAGAAATAAGTGTTCTTAAAGTTTCTTTCTACTGGACACCACTGTCCCATAACATCAGGGAATTATAGGGGAAAGATTATAAGCCTAATTTCCTAGAACATGAAAAGAGATTAAACTTTGTTATTGGCATGAAAAATGAGAAGCTCAATTTGGGATAATTTTTATTATTCTTTCCATTATAAGATGCATAGTACACTAATCTAACGAGTGCAAATAAGATTGACTTGTCATTAGATGTATAAAATATTTCAACAGCATCACTTTATTCTCCTTCAATCTCCTAATGTAGTATGTGATTCATGTCACACAGATATTCATTCAAAAAGGTGAAGATGTCAATCTCTAAGTTTTTCAGTGAGTTACAAGGATGTCCTTTTTTCAGTGAGTTACAAGGATGTCCTTTGATGATTGAATTAAATGACACAGAAAAATGCCCAAGTTAGTCTAATGTACTCTCATTAAAATGCATGTATGTTTTACCTAGTATAGGTTTTTCTATTGGCTATGCACCTACGGATATATATTTTTTAATGCATTCTGATAGAAAATTTCATACTGGAAAAAATTTTTAAAGATCACATTTGGTGAATAACATGTGAAAAGGTGTTATTTGTTTTGCTCAGTCTGGATTTTGTCCAGAAAATAATACTTCCCTGTATTCATACTGAAGACACATATAATTGTTACATTGGATTTTCACCTGCAAAGTGTTGTGATGGGTATATTAGCATTTATATAGAAAATATGATTTTTTACAATGAATACCAATTATTTTTACTTTTTACAATATCTAGCACTCAGGATAAGTGTATGGTATAAACTCAGAATATAGGTGAATGCCAAGTCATGTATTCTATAATATACTAAATTCCCATTAAATTGTAGGTATGTTGTGCTTAGATAAATTCTTGTCAGAGGCATGTATTTTTGGTGACTAATTTTAGAATTTAGTATAAACTGTATATATGACTGGTTAGTTTTAAAGACCAAATAAGAAAAGGTGAATGGGAACAGCCTTCAGGAAAAAAATGATTGGTAAAAATTTAATGGAATTTTACATCATGCAAGCATTTTTTACTCCATGAAGGGGGATGAGATGGTACGGTTTGAAACAAAGAGATGAAATTGGGCAAATGAAGTTAAAAGTACTGGCAACATAAAGTTCACTGCTTAATGTTAACTGCTTATTTAAGAATATCTTTCCATAATTCATTGAATTCAGACTGGTTTGTGAAAACTAATTATGCTCCAGGCAATTAAGATATAGCAAAAATTGGATATTATCTTGTCTTCAAGAGATATAGGCTGTTATCCTAGATATAAAGAAGTAAACTGGTGATTTTCCTAGAGTAAAATAAATGTTTTGACAAATGAATATTCAGACTTTTATGGGATGAAATAATAGAGGCCTGTAACCATCTTGGAAAATGTGGCATAGAGCTGAGTCCTGGTGGCTGCTCAAAAGCTAACTCAAGAAAGAACTGGGAAGAGCATTTTCAGTCATGAAAGTGCAGTACATAAAAGCTGAGAGTTGGGAGAGATTATACATAAAGTATACATGGAAGAGTGCTGAGCCAAGTAAACATATGGGCACCAATGCATGCATGCTTATTTGTGATGCATAGATGGGAGGGCACAGGACAAAGACCCTGCAAACATAATCCTCAGTGTACCACGGAAATAGCACAGCAGTTTGTTTTCTTCTCCTTTAGGAAATTTGAGGAATTATACTTAAAGATAGTTTATAAGAATAAAGCAAATTAAAAATACAAATATATAAAGAAGGCAAAAAATACCACCTAGCTCTCAATATTTGGTTTTCAGCCTCAATGTTATATTTTAATATATTTTAGCTTCCTAGTTATTTTTTGGGAGGGTTTGTAGTTGCAGATTATATCACTCTCCCTTCTGCTTTGAGGAACTGACAAAGGAGTCTGACCTAAAATGGTAATTTCATTTACAGACGAATCTGGATGACTAAACTCATCAGGGACAAGGCTAATATGGCCTCTTGGGTGCTTTCCCTTCAAACTGAACTTTCCTAAAATCTCAGAAGTAGCGGTACCATACTCAACCTAGAAGAAAGGTAAGATTTCTATAAAGAAACAAACAAAACCATCAGTGTAGCATGTTTTTAGTAGTGTTGGCATTGTTCATCGAATAGTACTTGTGTTTACTGTGGGATACTGAAAATTAGTAATAATACAATATTCTAATCAAATAATACCTTATCCCTTTAAGAACCAAGGTTCTAGATGTGGTGAAAGAACAAATAGAGATACAAGATAGAATAAAGTTTGTAAGCCTGAATTCCATTTGGAACTCTCAGAATGGAATCATAAATCTCTTTTATATAATACTTTTCCTATAACTGCCAATGGAAAGGCTTAGAAACAGTGAAAGAAGCCTCTTCTTTGAAGTATCCTGTGTGAAAAATTACTGCTAGTGTCCAGACTGTGGTCCTGAAATAACATATTTCACTAAAAAGCAAATATGATAACAGGGATCTCCATAGAAACAAATTTATTCCTTGTTTGAGGCAGAGCATGGACAACATGGACCATTTTGATAACCAATTAGCACAGGAGTAAAATAGCTAGTAAGGATCTTATTAAGAAGACTCAGGAGACAATTTGAAGCAGGATTCACTGGCAAAAGATGGAAAATTTGTATCCAAGAAGACACTGAATGAAGCACATCCAAATATATCAACCATACTAAATCCGTAAGTTCATAACAGTATTTAAGATACAAGTTGTCAAATGTGATGTGTTGTCAGGAAGCAAAGGAACAGTACCAAGCATTTATCTTGCCTTTATTAATGAAATAAACCATAAAATAACCATAGGTCTATAAGGTAAAATATATCTTTTTAAAAGTATTCTTTTATCCTAAAAGAAGGAAAAATAATGTAATTATAAGAAAATTTGTGATAAACTAATAAATTAGTGTATCTAGCCATTGAACATCAGCTCATACAAGAAGACATATAATAAACATTATATGACTTTTGATAAAAGAAAAAAATGCCATCTATAAAGAAGTCTTGACAGAACGTCACACACATTATGACTGAGTCTCTAGCCAAGCAAACCTCAGTGAAATTTTTTTTTTAGTTGTAGAAATGGACAAGCTGATTTTATAGCTTAAAATTAAATATAAAGAATATGGAATGTCTAAACAATCTTAAAAGAGAACAAATTTGGAGAACTTACACTACCTGATTTTAAGACTTATTGCCATGTATCTAGACTGTGGTTTTTGTGTAAGAATAGACATAAAGAACAATGGTGTGAAAAACAGAAGCAAGAACAGACATCTTACATGTACTAGTTTAATAGCTTTTTGACCAAGATACCAAATAATTTCAATGTAGGTGAGGTAGTCTTTGAACAAATAAGGCTAGGACAATTGGATACAATTTTGTGGAAAAACTAACAACAGTATTTAACATCCAGCTAACATAGTATTCAGTTAGCACGTAAATATAACACAGACAGATGTTTAAAAGTTGAAATGTATGAAAGATAGGCAGAAACACTAGAAAACATAGGAAAGATCATTGTGAAAATGAAAAAGTAGAAAAAAATTACTTGTGACCTTGATGGAGGAAAAGAATTTTCTAGAAATGACACAAAAGTATTAAGCACATACCAAACAGATACATTTTATTGAATCATATTACTCACTCCCTTAAAGATACATCTTAAAGATGAAAAGTATGCCTCACAAGGAGAGGAAAATGGTTGACATGCTTTATTAGACAAACGACTTGTTTACACACTTTATAAGATATCTTTAACTTTATGAAAGTTAACAACCCAACAAAAAAAGGTCAAAGATTTCAACACACACCATCCAAAAGAAGTTAAATGAATATGACATAACCAAATGAAAAGAAACAAACATTAATAGTCATCAGGGAAATGCAAGTTAAGCCACAGCAAAATACCACCCCAAAAAACAAGAATGGCTAAAATTAAAGACATTCCACATACTGGTGGAGATGGGAAATAATTTATCATGCATTGCTGTTTAGGGTGTAAAATATTTTGGAAGTTTCATATAAAATTAAGAACACACTTCCTATATAAAGGAGTAATTTCAACTCTAGGTATTTAAACAAGAGAATGACTTGCACACAAATGTTCATAGCAATTTTTTTTTTAAGTACAGAACTAGAAACAATACAGATACCCATCAAAAGCAAATAAATTAATATTGTGATATATACATAGAAATACTATTTGGTGATATAAGATAATGAACTGCTGATATCACACATGATAGCGAAGATGAATTTATGAACAGCATGCTGAGTTACAGAAGACAGAAACAAAAGAGTATAAATGTTAATATTTTATTTATATGAAATCTTAAAATAGTCAAAACTAATCCTTAATCATAGAAAACAGCTGTGGTTTTTTGAGGCTGAAGAATGGGATTGTGGAGTGATGGGATGAAGATAACTACAAAGAAAACTTCAGTAAATAATCTGATTTGGTTTTGTCCCCACCCAAATCTCATCTTGTGTTGTAATCCCCATGTGTCTAGCAAGAGACCATGGTGGGAGGTGACTGGATCATGGGGGAAGTTTCTCCCATGCTGTTCTTGTGATAGTGAGTGAGTTCTCAGAAGATCTGATGGTTTTACATTTTCTAAGGGGCTCTTCACCCTTGGCTTCTGACTCTTCTTCTCCTGCTACCATGTGAAGAAGGTCTTGATTCCCCTCCAACTTCTCCCATGATTATAGGTTTCCTGACGCCTCCCCAGCCATCCTAAACTGTGAGTCAATTAATTCTCTTTTCTTTATAAATTACCAGTCACAAGTAGTTCTTTAGAGTAGTGTAAAAACAATTACAGTGAATTATAGAAATATTTTATTATTATGGTTGAACTGCCTTGATTATATATTTTTATAATGTAGCAAAGTATATGCCTAAAATGTTTTTTTAAAAATAGGGAAGCTATACTTCAATAATATAGATTATTTAAACAATTAAAAATATGGGAAGTAGAATGACTTTTTCTGTTGCTCTAAAATCTTGCAAACATAAAATAGAATATTTGTAGTGTTGTGTTTGAGGACATGTTACACATCGATGCCTTGGTTTGAGTGCTATGAAAACTAAAAAATATTTTCTAAAAATCTCTCTTAAATTCATTATGAAATTTTACTTTAATATAAAATTAATTAAACCATGTCCCCATTTTATTTCAATAGGCAATATACTATTATTGTTCTTTAGAAATAGGATTATCTCCAAAGCGATTCGAGATTATAATGTTAAGATAAAAAGTGAACATAAATATTTACATAATATTCATGGCCTTTATTCACTGGTTCATTGCTTTTTATTTTGTTTTGTTTGCTTTGTGATCTACTTCTCAGTTCAGCAAAAATGTCAATTCCTTAAATAAACTCATTATACATACTAAATGAGTAAATATGCTCTTTATAAATAATATTATCATGTTGAAACTTAATAAAAATGCCTAAAGATAAATTTTAAAAAAACCTTCTGTAACTATGATGTTAATTAATCCATCTGGAAAGCAATAGACTTTTTAGACAAATAAGTTATATGCTTCTGTATAGAATAACAATTTAAATAAATCACCAACCAGAAAAGAGACAAAAACATTGTGTATTGGTACAGCAAAACGAATGCTAGACTTTATCTCAAGTTCAGTGAAGCTATATGAAAATCTCAATCGAATGGCAAAGAAAATAATGAGAAATGCTTTTAGGCTTGAACAGCATTTAACAGAAATATCAACCAAAACAAACCCCACAATTTTAATGCGGCAGGAATTGAGGAAACCTGCCAACAACTGAAAATCTATTTTGTAGTGAGTATAAAAATGTGAAGGTGATTCCAAGGAATTCAATTGAAATAAATTCACATGAACCGTGATTAACAGGATTGGAGACTAAAACTAGCTAAACTCTGCTGAATAAAGCTGGGTTAACAGCCAAAAGAGAGATGTTTTTCTAAATGATACCTTAAGTCTACTTAACTTTTAAAAAATGTTTCTTTTTTTGTTGTGCTAGAAATTATATATGATTTATCCTCTTAGAATTTTAAGTGTGCAACACAGTATTGTTTAAGCACAATGTCCTACAGCCAACTTTAGAATTTTTCAACCTGCATGACTGAAACTTTGCACTATTGAACAGCCATTATCCATTTTCCCCTTCCCTCAGCCCTGACAACCACCACTGTACCTTCTGCTTTCCTGAGTTTGCCTACTTTAGATACCTCACCCACGTGGAACCACGCAGTGTTCGTTCTTGGTTGACTGGGTTGTTTTACTTAGCATAATATCCTCAGATTAATCCATTTTATAGCATATGACAAGATTCCCTTCTTTTTGGGGCCGAATAATATTCCTTTATGTGAATATACCATATTTTCTTTATCCATTCATCTATCAATGGACATTTGAGTTGTTTCCATATCTTGCAAATCAGACTGCAATACCATAAAAATGCACATACCTCTTTGAGATCCTTATTAATTTTAACTTTTATTTTTGGTTCAGAGGAACACGTGAAGGTTTGTTATATAGATAAATTGCATGTCATGGGGTTTAATATACAGATTATTTCATCACCCAGGTAATAAACATAGTACCTAAGGTAGTTTTTTGATCCCTTCTCTTCTCCCACCCTTCACCCTCAAGTAGGCCCTGGTGTCTGTTGTTACCTTCTTTGTGTCTATGTGTTCTCAATGTTTAGCTCCCATTTTTAAGTGAGAACATTTGGTATTTGATTTTCTATTCGCATGTTACTCCAGTTCACTTAGGACAATGGCCTCCAACCTCATGCATGTTCTGCAAAGGACATGATAGGATCCCGATTTCAATAATTATAGATAGATACCAGAAGTGTGATTGCTAGATTTCATGGTAGTTCTACCTTTAATTATTTGAGAAAACTCTATACTATACTGTTTTTTATAGATGCTATACCATTTTGCATTCCCACCAACAATATACCAGGGCTCCAATTTCTGCTTCACAATACTTGCTATCTTTTTGTTTGTTTGTTTGTTTGTTTTTTGCTTTTCTGATAATGACCATTCTAACAGGTGTGAAGTGATGTCTCATTTTTGCTTTTAATTTGCATTTCCCTGATGATTACTGAGGTTGAACATCTTTTAATATCCCTGCTGGTCACTTGTACATCTTCTCTGGAAAAATGTCTATTCAAATTCTTTGCACATTTTTTAGTTGGATAATTTATTTGTATGCTATTAAATAGTAGGATACATCTCCTTAAATTTTAACAGTATTTAACAACTTTACAATTGACAAGGCTTTGGTTAGCATGTAAGAAATGCAGTGCAATATATTGGGATAATGTAACAAATTTAACAGCAATCTGCAACTGATATTCAGCATATCACTAATAAAGTAATAATGCTTTAAAACACACACTTATTGATCAAGATAGAACTGTGTCAGCTATGTGTCCATTAACGTCCAAATTAGTATCATGTGAGTTATATTTCCTTTCAAAACGTCTCTCATTTGATGAACTAAATAATAATATTGTGAAGAAAAAATTATCTATCATCTCCCACCTCCATTAATGTCAAAAAAGGAATTTTATATAGACAAAAGGCATAAAACACAATTTCCTACTATAAATTTTAGATGGATGGATTCTACCTATAAAAGATTTCATCTATGATTTCTTTCTGCCTTAGAGACATTTTGTAGGGCAACACTTTTAAATATTTCATATGAAATCTTGTAGCCTGATGAAAAATGAATGGCTTCTGAATACTTAATTATGTTTTTGTTAAATTTTAGTACGGTTTTCTTTTTTAAAACTCCATTGGTCCTCTTTTATAATTTTGACAAAACAAAATTAATTTAATAAAACATTTGGTATTTTAAAGCACCTTAAATTCTACTGATTAAGGGAAATCACCATTACCGTTTTAATATATTTCATTCCAACCTTTTGTGTATATTTTATGTAGCTGCTATTATAAATTATACATACAATTCACAATCCTCATTTTATAATATAAAGATATATTGAACATTCGTCTTATTGAAAATATTTTATAACATTAGTTTGAGTGTGTTCTAAGTTTATAGTTATTTTATTGTAAGGCTAGAACATGCTGTAGCTTTTCTCATACCATTAAGATTTAACTAATTCATGTATTTTGCTTTTAACTTTTGATTTTATATGTAATGGCAATTGGAAGAATCATTTTTAAAGTGTTTATTTCCACTGGAAAAATCCTCAAAATGAATGCTAAACAAAATGATCACCCTAATTTTTAGATGTGATATACATTAGGGTATGTATGTCTGAATAGATTGTCAATTATTCTCTCATCATTTTCAAATCCTACTTTATTTCTATCTATGCATGTATCTACGAAGTGTTATATAATTATATATTTATGCTATCTTTATGGCAACATATAGTATTTACTACTTTTGTAACTTTATACTTAGAATGATCCACATATTATTCACTTTATTAAATATTCCTAGTGCAGGATGCACCATTGTAGAGTCTCATACTTTATATTTACCTAATCACTAATTGTTGGTTATATTGGCTAATCTATTTGAAACTTAAATTTCATTTTGATGGAATCACTTAATCAACTCTGTATATTTCTCATCATTTTCTTCATAATGAATGGCATTGGTCATCCAGTTGATATTATAATCTTAATCTTAAAAAATTTAATATATCTTTTCATACAATTCTCTGTACATTTTCACTGTTTTTCTCTGAGAAGGACTATTTTCTACATATATGATAATATTAGTGTTGACATTAAGTTGTTTTACCAATTTGATAGAGGCAATATATGAATTATATGAATGTGCTGTTTTTCCTTGCATACGAGTTTTATTAATATTTCTCTTTTTCAGAAATAATTATCAGTACATTTTTTTCTTTTAAAATAATTTTCTATTTTTTATATCTATTTTTTGCTTACTGAATTTTGTTGAACTTTTCCTCCGGTTTATTATTTGTTTTTTTATTTTGCCCTAGTAATTCAACAATCACTTTTGTCTCTAATTTTTATTGTCAAATGTTTTGACCTTTCCTCTTGTGATCTATTTTGTTTTGTATGCTAAGCTAAATCTTATCGACCTCACATTGACTTTAATTCTGACCTTAGTCAGTGATTCTCGATCTTTTTAGATGATATATAAGTGATAGTGTAAGAAACTCAATGTTTTCTTCCGGAACCATGGGAATGGAAGTGGGGCTTGGATTTGAAGAGCAGTAATAATGGCTGGTACTTGAAAGAAAGACATTTTATTAAATTTCGTGTAAACCTGAAGAAATTGATTGCTTTTGCCATTATAGTGCATTATTTGCCCTTACTTTTAAAATTCGAATGATTAAAAGTCTACTCTAAGAATAAATGGGTGATTCTTCTTTACATTTAATAGTATCCTAGTTGAGATTGTTGGTAGTTTTGTGGCTGAAAAAAATATGAAAACAGGGTGTTTTTACAATTTTATTCAACTGGAATTAATGGTGGTTTATGTGTAAGGTAATTACAATTTTACCATTTGTACTTAAAAAAAGGTTTACCAAAACAGTATATGTTTTGTTTTGTTGTTGTTGTTGTTGTTTTGAGATGGTTTCTCTCTCTGTTACCCAGGCTGGAGTGCAGTGGCACCATCACAGCATCTCAGCTCACCACAATCTCCGCCTCCCGGGTTCAAGCGGTTCTCCTGCCTCAGCCTCCCGAGTAGCTGGGACTACAGGCACACACCACCACGCCCAGCTAATTTTTGTATTTTTAGTAGAGACAGGGTTTCCCCATGTTGCCCAGGCTAGTGTGGAGCTCCTGACCTCAGGTAATCTACCTGCTTCGGCCTCCCAGAGTGCTGGGATTACAGGCATGAGCCACTGTGCCCGGCCATGTATTTTTTAAGTATGTTTCTTCCCATTGATTTTAGGATACATTGCTTTCTGGTTTTAGTCTCTACTACACCCATGTGAGTTTCCAGAGGGTTTAAATTTGTGATTTACAATATTTTCTGTTATTTCTAATGCAAACCTTTTTTTCATTTTTTTTTTGAAGATTCCTGGTCTATTTATAACAACGTATTTATTCCAAGAGAGGTTTATTTGCTTGACAAGTTCAAAATCTTTTTTTAAAAAATTTAACTTCTATTTTAATTTTGGGGTACATGTGCAGGTTTGTTAATAGGTCAACTTGTGTCATGGGGGTTTGTTGTACAGATTATTTTGTCACCCAGGTATTAAGCCTAGTACTCATTAGTTATTTTTCATGATCCTCTCTCTTATCTCAGCCTCCACTCTCCAACAAAGCCCAGTGTGTGTAGTTCTGCTCTATGTGTCCATGTGTTTTCATCATTTAGATCCCACTTATGAGAACATGTGGTATTTGGTTTTCTTTTCCTGTGTTAGTTGCTAAAAATAATGGCCTCCAGCTCCATTCATCTTTCTGCAAAGAATATAATCTTGTTTTTTTTTCATGTTTGCATAGTTATCTGTAGTGTATATGTACCACATTTCCTTTATCCAGTCTACCATTAATGGGTATTTAGGTTGATTCCATGTCTTCCTATTGTGAATAGTGCTGCAATGAACCTACATGTGCATGTGAGTTTATAATAGAAAAATTTATATTCATTTCAGTATATATCTAGTAATGAGATTGCTGGGTCAAATGGTATCTCTGTCTTTAGGCCTTAGAAGAATTGCCATGCTGTCTTCCACGATGGTTGAACTAGTTTACACTCCCACCAACAGTATAAAAGCATTCCTTTTTACCTGCAACCTCATCTGCATTGGTTATTTTTTGATTGCTCAAATAAATAAGAAATGACACAAACAAATGAAAAGACATTTCATGCTCATTGATAGGAAGAATCAATATCATTAAAATGGCCATACTGCCCCAAGTAATTTGTACATTCAATGCTATTCCTATTAAACTACTATTGACTAGAAAAAAATATTTTAAAATTCATGTGGAACCAAAAAAGAGCCCAAATAGCCAAGACAATCCTAAGCACAAAGAACAAGGTGGGAGGCATCATGCTACCCAACCTTAAACTACATTACAGGGCTATAGGAACCAAAATAGCATGGTACTGGTGCAAAAACAGACACAGAGCCTGATGGAACAGAACAGAGAATCCAGAAATAAGACCACACACCTACAACTATCTAATCTTTGACAAATCTGACAAAAACAATCAATGGGAAAAGGATTCCTAATCAATAAATGGTGCTGGGATAACTCGCTAGCCATATGCAGAAGATTGAAGCTGGGCTCCTTCTTTATTCCATATACAAAAATTAACTCAAGATAGATTAAAGACTTAAATGTAAAACCCCAAACTATAAAAGCCGTGGAAGATAATATCATTCTAGGCAATACCATTCTGGATATGGGAACAGTCTTAGACTTCATGATGACGAAGGCAAAAGCAATTGCAACAAAAGCAAAAGTTGAGAAAGGGGAACTAATTAAACTAGAGAGCTTCTGCACAGCAAAGGAAACTGTCGACAAAATAAACAGACAACTTAGAGAATGGGAGAATATTTTAGCAAACTATGCATCTAACAAGGGGCTAATATTTAGCATCTATGAGAAACTTAAATGAATTTACAAGAGAAAAACAACCCCATTAAAAAGAGGGGGCTGGGTGCAGTGGCTCACACCTGTAATTGCCTGAGCTTGGGAGTTGGAGACCAGCCTGGGCAACATGGTGAAACCCTGTCTCTTCTAAAACACAAAAGAAATTAGCGAGTCGTGGCAGCCTGCTGCAGTAGTCCCAGCTGCTCAGAAGGCTGAGGCAGGTGAATTGCTTGAACTGGGGAGGTGGAGGTTGCAGTGAGCAGAGATTGCACCACTGCACTCCAGCCTGGGCGATAGAGTGAGAATCTGTCTCTCTAAAAAAAAAAAAAAAAAAAAAAGTGGGCAAAGGTCATGAACAGACATTTGTCAAAAGACATACATGTGGCCAACAATCATATAAAAAAAATCTCAACATCACTGACCATTAGAAAAATGCAAATCCAAAAACCACAATGAGATACCATCTCACAACAGTCAGAAGGGCTATTACCAAAAAGTCAAAAACTAAATCTTAATGTGTTTTTTGTTAAAATTAATTAAAACGTTAATTAATTGGGGTGAGCTTCTATGTTTTATTGTAGGCTTTCCATACTCAAACATGAAATATGCTTCCATTTTATTTTATTTTCTTCAATAGAAGTTTTGCAGGTTTTATTTTACTCATATAGGTCTTAAATGTTTCTTCTTAGATTAACTCTATAAGCCTATATAATCAGTACATCTATTTACTTTTGTTTTTTATTGCTATTATAAATGAACTTATTTTCAACCCATCAAATATTCAAGTGTTACAATTAGTAGCTTTAAGGAAATTTATTCAACTCTATTTTTTTCCAAACTCATATTTTTCATTTATTATTTTTCATTATTTTGGGGGTAGCAACTTTGTGATTCCACGTTGGTGATTTTACTATTTGAAAATATTTACAGTATGTTTTCAAATATTTATACCCATTTTTATACTTTATAGCATTTGACAAAAAATTTTGTTAATTATGTAGTATGTTAGATTAACTGAATAAGTCACATTTTTTTATTTAGCTTTTTATTTATTCAGTTTATTTTGGTTTTATGTCTTCTCTTATGTAGAATTACTAAATCTTTTTTATTTATTATATAGGTTTCTGTTTTCTACAAATTCTAATTATTCATCATTTAGGTTAAGTCTCATTTTCTACAATATCAGTTCTTTCTATATATATTTTTTCTATAAAATTTTAATGTTTTTAAAATTATATTTTAATATTTATAAAGTCATATAAGAACATCCAATATTGACATTTAAATAACTATATTGTAGCTAAACACTGTGTAATTGATTAGGTACTATAATACTTAATCTTGGCACTATAATAAAGAAACTCCCAAATCCTAGTGGGTTTACCAAGTAAATATTCTTGGTGGGTTCACAGAGAAATTTTATTTCTTGCTCATGTTGCAGTCCAGTACATGTCCATAAGGGAGGGGGTCAGAAGATTTCTGTTCAATGTAATAATTCAGGAATCTCAAATCCTTCAATCTCAAGGCTTTCATATATATACACTGGAGTGCAGTGGTGTGATCTCAGCTCACTGCAACCTCTGTCTCCTGGGTTCAAGCGATTCTCTTGCCTTAGCCTCCTGAGTAGCTGGGACTACAGGTGTGCGTTACCATGCCCAGCTAATTTTTGTATTTTTAGTAGAGATGGGGTTTCACCATGTTGGCCAGGATGGTCTTCATCTCTTGACTTTGTCTTGGCACCCAGCCAAGGCTTTCCTGTATTCTAAGACACCACTTTTCTCTGTTGGAATCTAGCCGTTGGTAAAGAGAACAGGAGGAAAAAGTATACTACTTTTAACTCCTTTGTCCTCAAAGTAATCCATGTCACTTCAGCAGACATTCTAAAAGTGGGTTCCCTTCACATATCGTCACCTAGATACACAGGACTTGAAAAATATTTTCTAGCTGTACCTTAGCAAATAGAGAAAAAGGCTAATATTTTAAGAACTGTTTTCTCCATCATATGCTGCTACATTATATTTTCGTTTTGTGTTTGTCTCCTTGCCAATAATGGTACTTTACCTACTCTAAATATGTAAGAAAAAGAGGTATCTTTTCTAGGTAAATGAAATATTTATCAAAATGTACTCTGTGTAAACAGTTTAACATTAGTCCCAATGATGAAATTAACAGACAAATAACAGTGCATATTGGCAAAGGTAGAATAGATGCAAACTATCTTTACCACAGCAGGTAGAAATGTCCTCATAATAAGATTTTTAAAAGAACACTGTAAAAATAATATCATTCACTTATAATCATGTTTGTAATTAATGATCAACACTCATTTTATTTTTTATCATTTTGATTTTATAGTAACATAAGTTCGATTGCAAACTCACAAGATAACTTGTGAGTTAAGCATATTTGACAAAATGCCTTTCCTGATCAGTAAATAAATACAACATACTCCTTAGAAAAAAATTGTAGTTAGTACTGTTAAGACGATGCCACAAATAGACTACAAAGTGTTTAATGGTTAAAGAAATGTATTTCTTGTCACATAATGTCCAAAACAGTTTTACTTCTTTGTATGTCACTATCTTCCTGGTGGTGATTCAGACATCAAGGATCATTTCATCCTGGGGTTTTGCCATCTTCAATGTCTGGCTTGGGAGTTCACGATGCTCATCTATTAAGATGACAGAATGGAACATAATGAAATAATTATTGTTGGAGGTTTTCATGGCCAAGGTCTGAAAGTTGTGCATATGTTTTCTGTTTATACATCATGAACTATGATTCTGTTCATATGTGATTGGATATTGATATGGCTTGGCTCTGTCCCCACCCAAATCTCATCTTAAATTGTAGTAATTCCCACATGTCAAAGGCAGGGCCAGGTGGAGATAATTGAATCATGCCCGTGGTTTTCCCCATACTGTCCTCATGGTAGTGAATGAGTCTCATGAGATCTGATGGTTTTATAAATGGGAGTTCCTCTGCACATGCTCTCTTGCCTGCTGCCATGTAAGACGTGACTTTGCTCTTCCTTCTCCTTCCACCATGACTGAGAGGCCTCCCTAGTCATGTGGAACTGTGAGTCCATTAAACCTTCTTCCTTTATGAATTACCCAGTATTGGGTATATTATTAGTAGTAGCATGAGAACGGACTATTACAAATATATTAGTCATATTTTTATGCTTAATTTTAAAGAAGTCTTGAAAATACATTTCACAAAGTACTACTGAGGGAAAGACTACAGGTTTTGGTCAACAAACAGTAATCTCTCACACTGGATTTCTAAATTCATCTAACTTTACATTAAAAAGTGTATCGATAAATGAATAGATAAATATAAATTTCAGAATAAAAGGTATCAAGACAAAAGAATAAATTTATAAACTACAAGAAAGATATACAGATTATCTATGATGTAATAAGCAGCAGATTTCTAATCCCAAACAATAAACAAAAGAGGTCAATAGAATAATACATTTTCAAGATACTAAAGTAAAGACTTGTCCAACTGGAAATTTAAAGAGACCTCAACTAAAATTCTAGACTAAAGATAAAATTACAGTGTTTAAGCTATATTAAAAAGCAAAAACAAAGATACTTTTTGGTCTCAAGAGTCTCCCTTCACCGAAAGGAAAAATATAAGAAATAAATTTGAACAAATAGTTTAGTAAATCTGAATGATAATTAACTATAGAAGTACTTGAATATATAATGCAAGTATTTTGAGATTATATCATCCTTATGACTTGTCAGTTTCTGGAGAAAGTATAATATGTAAGTTAAGTAAAACAATATGTAAAGAATTTCCTCCTATATTTGATTTTTACAAATACTGCTGTAATCTCTCTTCTATTTTACATACATAATTTCTTTCTAGTCAATAAATAATAATTTAGAAAGTTGAGATATTTTAGAAGTATATTCCTCATGACATTCAGTATGCCATATACTTTATACATACATTTTGAATATGTAGATTGTGAATTTCATGTTTGAACATATTTTTCATAGTTTAAGTGTGTAGATATATTTCTCCTCTACTATCATTATGCCAAAACAGATGAAATTATTTCAAGTGAACTTCAACTCACATCCTCCATATAGATAGCTATCCCTTAAATTATTTCTTTAGCTTTCTAAATATACAGTATGTTGGAGGAAAAAAACAGAAATCTTGACAGTTTATGCAGAAAGTATATCAATAATATAAAATTAACATGAACAAAATCACCTTTTCTGACTGAGAGTAAAATAAAATTATTCTAAAAATGATTTTAGTGAATGATTTACCTATCTTAACATTCACCTTGGGTCAAAGAAAAACTAAACACAAAACCCCAATGACTTTGTCTGCTATATGTTAAAATAATGGACATCTATGGCTTTTATTACTCATCACAGGTTTTTTGTTCATAGATCATTTTGGCAATTTACAATGAAATTACTGAAATCTTCAAATTGTTTCATAATCTAATATATGAACAGATATTTATAAGCTTTATATCTATCTATATATGTGTACTTTTTTAGGAGGAGTTTCGCTCTTGTCACCCAGGATAGAGTGCAATAAGCTTTATACCTATACTTAAAATGATCTTATTCTTTATAGATAATCAAGAAGTAACCTGCTTTTACGTAAGTTCTTTTTCAGTTTTTTTTTTTTTAATCTACAGAAATGTTACTATTAAGAAATGAGCAGGTCAGTTTTTCAGTTTAAATTCACAGATCCCCAAATATGATATATAACCAAATATGATATTTGCATATGAAGATTGTGCAAAGCAAATTTTCTTTAAATGATTAAATATGTGCTATATGCTGTATTTTACATATAAATTATAGCTTTATTTGAACTGAATGTTTCTAAAGTTAAACATAATTATATTTGAAAATTATGTTTTGATGGCTTTTATATCTGAAACCGGAGAAAGCAAGAAAATTGAGTCATTACTTCACTTGGTGATACTTATAGTAGGTGAGTGTATAAGATATTTCAAAATTATAAGTAAAATTAAAATATTAAGCTTCCTCAGTTAGCCAGTTTCTGAGTAATTATATATGTGCATATGTATATACATAAATACATATTCCCTTATGTGGCAATCACATCTTTTTTTTTTTTTTTTTTTTTTTTGAGATGGAGTCTTGCTCTGTCACCCAGGCTGGAGTGCAGTGGTGTGATCTCGGCTCACTGCAACCTCTGCCTCCCGAGTTCCAGCAATTCTCCTGCCTCAGCCTCCCGAGTAGACTAGCTGGGATTACAAGCACACGCCACCATGCCCTGCTAATTTTTGTATTTTTAGTAGAGACAGGGTTTCACCATGTTGGCCAGGCTGGTCTCAAACTCCTGACCTCAGGTGATCCGCCTGCCTCGGCCTCCCAAAGTGCTGGGATTATAGATGTGAGCCACTGCCCCCGGCCGGCAATCATATCTTTTTCAGTGTTGATAATGCTGAGCATTAGAGGTCAAGTAAACTGCCCAAGATTATAGAGAATCACGATCTTTTATTTGTACATGGGACATCAAATCTCATTTGCTTTCAATACACTAAGCACTCATTATCTCCTGATAGATGTACAATGCTTCTTTCAGAACACAGAGTTAAAGCAACACCTGTGAGAGGTAAATATGGTTAGTTAAAGCTCCGCAGAGAATGTGAGAGATGATCACAGAAATGGGTTTTAAAGGATAAATAGGATTTTACTAACAGTATTGAGACTGATCTTGACACAGGGCCAAATCTGACCTAATTCCAAAGGGAAAAAAAAATGATGAAGCACCTATAGTAGATACATAAGGAAATGAGCAAAACAAAGGTGAAAGAGGAAGAGGAGAATCAAGATATTAATGCTAGTAAGGTGGAAATTTTCAAATGGTTACTAAGAAATTTGAGATTTAAAGTAGATATTCATGGGGTCACAACATGGGTCTTTAGGAAAGATTCTCAGAAGTTGGACTGAACAACAAGACTTCTTGCTGGTCCCACAATTTGAAGGTCCCTAGAAAAATTGGCTTTCTTCACTCTAGTTTGGAGAAATTCAAGAAAGTTGGCCTACAATCATCTGGGACAATTGTCCTCCAATTTGTTCAAGATAAGGCCTGACAAGTGGGGCTGGGTTCCTTGGCCTAACCCCTAGCTGGGGTTCAAAGGCCATATACACACAAAGCAAGGGGAAATCAGGGTGCATTCAAATTCAGTGTGTTCAAGTTCAGTGCTTACAAGGTCTGTTTTCCACCCAACAGTATGACCAAATTCCACTTAGTTTGCTACCATTTTAAAATAAGAATATCCTTTTCTCCGGTTTCCAATATCGTGTTTCTCATTTCCTTTTGAGACTCATCAGAAACACCTTTAATGTTCTACCAACATTCTGTTCATGATGATTTATGTATTCTTCAAGATGATAGAAGCTTTCTCTACCATGCTTTTTACAGCCAATAAGCCTTCACCAATAACATCTTTGGCATCTATATTTTTACCAATTGACTTTTCAAGGCAATCTAGGCACTTTTTGTCATATGCCCCAAAGTTTGTCCAAGGTTTGTGTATCTTTTAACCCATTCCAAGGCACTTTCCATATTTTGATATTAGATACAGCACTGCCCCAATCTCAGTACAAAAATCCAGGTAGCTTAAAACAAAATACACTTATTCTCTCACAGTTCTCGAGGCTGTAAGTAAAAAATCAAGGTCTCAATGAGGTTATGCTCCCTCTAGAGGCCCTAGAAAGGAATCTTTCTTTGCCTGTCCCAACTTCTGGTAATACCAGCATTTTTGGCTTGTGGTAGCATAACTCAACCTTCTGCCTCCATCTGCAAATGGTCTCCCTGTGCATTCTCCTTTTCTTATACAAGAATGGATTTAGGGTCCATCCTAAATTTAGGGTAATTTCATCTTGAGATCCTTAATTACATGTGAAAAGAACATATTTCTAAATAAAGTCACATGCTGAGGTTCTTGGTAGGTATAAATTTGGGGGGACACTCTTCAATCCACTGAAATATAATACAAAAATATGTAAGTCAAACAACTTACAAAAGAACTTCTTTTAAATTTTCATATTACATTTATAATAAATAGGTAATTTTCTTACCCTTTTATTTCTCTTGAATTAATGTGGCTGATCTTATTCTAACCCATCTTAATTCTGGTCAATATGCAACCTTGTTTTCTATTCCTTTTCTATGACATTTACTTACTTAGAGAATAAATCAACTTACTTCAAAATACTGAGCATTATGATCTGATTTGTTGTGAGGCTGCAGAATCTGGAGTATAGCCAAGGATGACCCTTCTAGGGCTATAAGTAGGCAAAGCAGTCACTCTGTCACTAAGTAATTTAACTGTTCAACGGAACACAACTTGTCCAAAAGTATGTTTGTCCCTCATGTTTGGTTATGCTATTTCTTCAAGCAATTGATGTGAAATAACATGCCTAGAGTTGTTTTTAGGGCTAGAAAACAAAGACATAAATACTTTGCTAAAATCTGTGTGCTACCTATGCGCTGCTTGTGGTATACCTTCCTTTACTCTTCTAGACTTGGGTACCTCAGAAAGCTGCACCATTTAATTTTCATAAATCTGGAGTCAAAGAGAAAAGAATGGAGCATATTTCCAGTAATCATAAAAAAGCCAAGGGCATAGTAACTTTCTTATTTGCTTCCAGTAAGATGGAACATGGATGAACAAATTAATGGCAATTAAAATGAATTGTATGCTGGCATGCATTTTCATGCCTACAATAAATGTTAAAATTTGCAATTAGAGGTGCTCTCTAAAAGGATATCATTGTCACTAAGGTCTTACATGTATTGGGTAATTTTCAGCTGCTCTGCTAAGTTTCAATTATATTGGCATCCATCTTTAATATGTGATCATTTTCTTAAAACATAAATCCAGATTTTAAGACTTCAGATCAATTTAAAAACTCTGTTCCTCCTAATACTGCTAAAGTATATGCAAAGTTTGGCACCTTTTCATTTGCTAAATTTTTATATTCATTATTAGAAAAAATTTCTGTAATAAAGACTACTGAACATCTTCTCTTCCATACACATTTCCAAGTTATTATTCTCTTTATAGGGTAATTCAGTTTTATTAATGTTCCATGGGGCAGTAGAAATAAGTAAGCTATTATTTTTTCTCTTATATCAAATGGGCACTAGCCTTCAATTTCCATTCTCATCAAGACTCTCTTTATTGTCTGTTTAAGCAGGTTTTCAGAATGTTCCTAAAGCCATGTACTTTATAGCTGTCTAAAGCCATGGCTACATATTTTCTTTTTCTCATTTATTCCAGACACATTGTTCTAGTTTATTGTATTGTTTAAATAAATAATACAAATGTATAGGGGTAAACAAATGACATATTTAAGCAAACTAAAATTATCCTTCAATTATTACAGGTGGTGCAATGTAGAAAGGTAAGTTACTACTTTGTTTAATTAAAAAAGACAAAAGCTTGATATGAAATATTTCCAAAATTAGCACAAATATGATAAAATCTCTTTTGTTTACATACTTTCGAACTTTCTCCCCACATGATACATATTAATTATGAAGATAAAAACATAACCTTACTATTTAGAAACCTGTCATACACCACCTTGACCAAACATACAAAGTTAACGTAACCAGTAATGACTCATATTGACATCATCCACCCACTGAAATGATGTATAAAAAAAGCATAAACCATTACTTCCATTATATTTTTACTAAAAATACATACCATAATCAGGAGAAAACATTAGATAAACGCTCATTAAGAACACTCTTGAAATAACTGGCCAATACTCTTCAAAAGTTTTAAAGTCATGAAAAGCAAAGAAAAAAATGAGGAATTGTGTTGGAAGATACTAAAGAGACAAGACAACTAAATATTTGGTCCTGGATTGAATCTTGCACCAGAAAAAGGAAATTAGTTGGACACATAAATTATTATATTTTTCTTTTTGCCCTAATCTTTTGAATCTGTGACATAAATTAATTTGAATAATACTGGTAGATTATTACTCATATTAATTTATTTTCTTAGTGTTCATCATTGGTTATATAACATGAAATTTTTAAAACACTAGATGAAGGATATATTTGTTTTGAAAAACTTGGGTCCCCTTTTTGTAAGTCTGCATTTATTTCAAAATTAAAAAATAAACACACATGACAAAAAATAGTGACATATGATCAGAAAACTTAAATACAGTTGCAGAAAATTATATAGGTTTTTATTGCTAAAATATTTATTTTGAAATATAAAACGAGTTATTCATCTTTCACGTGAGATCATAGCACCCACATAAAGTAGGAATAAGAATTAACCCACGGCCTGGCGCGGTGGCTCACGCTTGTAATCCCAGCACTTTGGCAGGCCAAGACGGGCGGATCACGAGGTCAGGAGATCGAGACCACAGTGAAACCCCGTCTCTACTAAAAACACAAAAAATTAGCCGGATGTGGTGGCGGGCATCAGTAGTCCCAGCTACTCGGAGAGGCTGAGGCAGGAGAATGGCGTGAACCCAGGAGGCAGAGCTTGCAGTGAGCCGAGATCGCGCCACTGCACTCCAGCCTGGGTGACAGAGCAAGACTCTGTCTCAAAAAAAAAAAAAAAAAGAACCCAATAATTTCAGAGATTTGAATTACAATTTTAATCCATTTGTAATTATTAATAAACACACACACAGATGTGCAGAGAGAGAAAAAGAGGCAGAGAGAGGCAGAGATGGCAGATTATAAAAGATCTTATGGTTCTGCTGAATGAGATTCTGGAACAAGTAGAAGATAAAATATGTCTGAGATCATTAAAGTAAATCGAAATGAAGTTAGAAAAATTCAGTAGAGGAATACAGGATATGATAACCAAGCTGTAGCAGTAAGTAATGCCAAAATGACTGTCATTGTACAAAGTAAAATAAAAAGAATAAAAAAGCATGTATGACTCTCAAGTATATGTCATGCAAGCAGCCCTAGCATCAAAATCTACTCAGCAGAAGATGAGCAGAGGTCAGAGAAGGTGACAGAACAGTTTGCCTGGTGTGAACAGATGATGTCAAACTCTCAGGCTAACATAATGTGACCTAGAAGTTCCAGAACCAGAAACAGAAATAAAGGTGAGTCAGTCAAATGGTAGCTCTGTTTTAAGTTGTTAGAGAAATCTCCAGACTGATTTCTAAGTGGACGAACTCATTTACATTCCCACCAACAGCATATAAGCATTCTCTTTTCTCTGCAGCCTAGCTAGCATCTCTTGTTTTTTGACTTTTTAATAATAGCCATTCTGACTGGTGTAAGATGGTACATCATTTTGATTTTGATGGACATTTCTCTGATGATCGTTGATGCCATATGTATGTAACTTTTCCATGTTTGTTGGCTGCATGTATGTCTTCTTTTTTTTATTATTATTATACTTTAAGTTTTAGGGTACATATGCACAATGTGCAGTTTGTTACATATGTATCTATGTGCCATGTTGGTGTGCTGCACCCATTAACTTGTCATTTAGCATTAGGTATATCTCCTAATGCTATCCCTCCCCCTTCCCCCCACCCCACAACAGTCCCCGGAGTGTGATGTTCCCCTTCCTGTGTCCATGTGTTCTCATTGAGAAGTGTCTGTTCATGTCCTTTGCCCATTTTTTTAATATAGGCCTCTGTCAGATGCATAGTTTGTGAATAACTTCTCCCATTCTGTGGTTGTCTGTTTACTCTGCTGATAGTTTCTTTTGTTGTGCAGAAGCTCTTTAGTTTAATTAGGTCCCACTTGTCTATTTTTGTTTGTGTTGCCATTGTATTTGGGGGCTTACCCAAAAATTATTTGCCAAGGTCAACATCAAGAGGAGTATTTCCTAGGTTGTCTTCTAACATTTTTGTAGTTTGAGGTCTCACATTAGTCTTTGATGTATTTCGAGTTAGTTTTTTTTATATGGTAAAATGTAAGGGTCCAGCTTCAATCTTCTGTATAAATCTTCTTGCCAATTATCCCAAAACCATTTATTGAATAGGGAGTCTTTTCCCTGTTGCTTGCTCTGGTCAGCCAAGTTATAGATAAGATGATTGTAGGTGTTTGACATTATTTTTGAGTTTTCTATTCTGTTCTGTTACTGAAAGGAAAGAAAGTAATTCTACCAAGAAGACATCTGTATTCATATGTTCATCTTCACGCTATTCACAATAGCAAAGACACAGTGCATCTCAGACGCCCATCCATGGTAGGCTGGATCAAGAAAATGTTGTACATATAAACCATGGAATGCTGTGTAGCCAGAAACAAAAATGAAATTATGGTTTTTTTTGCGGTAATATGAATGCAGTCAAGATAGGTACTATGCTCATTACCTGGTTGAAAGGATCCATACCCCAAACCTCAGCATCACACAATATTCTCTTGTAACAAAAACTTCACATGTACTCCCTGTTTCTAAAATAAAAGTTGAAATTTAGAAAAAAAAAAAAAGTGAGATCATAGACAGCAGTCCACACAGCAGCACTGGAAAACAATAAACTCAATTTTGCAGAATTTAGAAATGAATACATAAGTTAGACATAATGGAGGCGGTCCCCTTACTAAAATATTTTTGAAAATTATATTTTGTTATTTGCTTTAATGAAGTTAACTTTGTGTGGATATATTTTATTTGTAGTCAAGTAACCTTATTGATCTTTAGATCAATTGTACACTTGTTTATAGTAACAACAAGAAAAAGAATGAAACTGTGGTAAATCTCAAAGAATTAATTTCATTTCTGAAAGGTATTGTAGCAAAAAGCAGGAATTAAATTTTCTCCTTAGAATAAGAGAAACAATTCTCTGAAGTTGTACTTGACTTTTTTATCATAGAATGAAGGGATGCTTACATTTGTATGCTGGCTATGTATTTTGCTTGGCTTCAAATAAAGGAATCCCATAACAATTTGCTTTTTATAAACAAATATATTACAAGACATTATATTTTTAGTGATTTAGCTAGTTTAAACAAACACAAGGTCAAATTTAGAATATTGGAAGGTCATTCTTTGAAACAAACTAATTAAATTATTTTGCTTGAATTATAAAGTACAGAAATTCTTTGAACTGGTGAAAGCTAATCTGGCCCAAATTTAGTGTTTTGTTTTGTTTTTTTCTCTTTCCATTCCTGTTTTCTCTTCAAATGTTATTCTATAAAGTAATTGGAGATATGTTTGGAAATATTTATACATTAATGCATATGGATCCTTTCATCTAATAACTCCATATGCAATTCAAATGTTATCAAACTATTTTTCAGATCCCAAGAGATTCATAGGCCACTACATGACCTAAACAAGGTTTATATGCATTTTTCTGCAAGTTGATAGATATTTAGCTGTTTAAATTTAAGTTCTATTGCCTGAAGTGAAATTGTGAGCTCCTGAGCTTAATTCTTTCAAAGAAAATATTCTCTCAATAGAGTTTGAGTTTGTCAATTAAATCCACCTTTCTTTCCCTTTTTATTTTTTCCTTGTCATCAAAATTATTATTCTTCTCTAAATAGCTACATGGTTACATGAGTTAAAACTAATAATCACTATGGAAAACAGAATTTTTCATGCTATAAGTAGAGAAGCAGAAGAGAGTTGCAGTATTATAATTATTTTTATTTTTACTGTTATTTATTATTACTTTTTTTTGATGGAGTCTCACTCTGTCGCCAGGCTGGCGTGCAGTGGCGTGATTTCTGCTCACTGCAACTTCCACTTCCCGGGTTCAAGCAATTCTCCTGTCTCAGCTTACCAAGTGGCTGGGACTATAGTGATCTCCTCCTTACTATTCAGACCACAGTTTAAATGTCTTTTTTGAATAAGAGATGCTGATGAGGCTGCAGAGAAAAGGGAATGCTTATACACTGCTGGTAGTAAAAACTAAGAAAAGATGCAGATTCCAACTCTAATGCCTCTCACTGTTTCATTCAAAAATAAAATTAAAAATACAGTTGCATATCACACAGACATAGCATTGATTATAGAAGAAACATCAATTTGCAAGAGAGGCCCTGAACAGAAGTCTCTGTGCCTCAGCTGTAAGACTGCTGTGGGGAGAGAAAGGAAAGCCCTTGATGTCTTTTAACACATTCTACGTTGACCAAAAATTCATCAGATGATGAATAATGGGAAAAACAATCAGTACATAGAAGCAGAGGCACTTATCTAGGCTAATTGGGAAGTGACAACAATTTAGCAGAATCTTCATCCCGACTTTAACATTTATTTAAAATAGAACTTTTTCAGCCCTAGAGAAATAATGTAGAATGGTGGAGTTCTCAGCTAATCCCACCCAAACCAAGTGAGGCATCTTCGATATATTCCAGGGAGAAGCTTCCACAGGTAGCTGTTTACTGTGCAATCATCAAAATTGCATTGTGCAAAGCTGTAGGACAGCACCCACAGAGCCTTTCCACAAGAAAAAGCACACTCCTCCCCACTCCTCTTCTGTCAATCTCCCCTTCCCTGAATTCTCTCCCTCCAATTCTCTTATATGTTATTCGAGTAGTTTTAATATAGTTTGGCTGAACATAGAATTACTGATTCTTCATCTTGTTTCTGAAGACATTCAGCCTATATGTAGGCCATTCAGCCTATATGTAGGCCAGTCAGCCTATATACCTTTTTTTTTTTGTTTTTCATGCCCATAATAATTTCTCCTGTGTTTAAGCAGTTATCTTTGTTACATCCTGTTACACATTTATCCATGCAATTGTTATATAGTATGTTTGTAAATATATCAAAACAATAACTATTGATGTTATTCATTTATTTATTTATTTACCTTTTTTTATTATTTCTTTTTTGAGACAGAGTCTTGCTCTGTCGCCCAGGCTGGAGTGCAGTGGAGAGATCTTGGCTCACTGCAAGCTCCGCCTCCCGGGTTCACGCCATTCTCCTGCCTCAGCTTCACCGGTAGCTGGAATTACAGGCGCCCGCCACCACGCCGGACTAATTTTTTTGTATTTTTAGTAGAGACGAGGTTTCACCATGTTGGCCAGGATGGTCTCGATCTCCTGACCTCGTGATCCACCCGCGTAAGCCTCCCAAAGTGCTGGGATTACAGGAGTGAGCCACCACGCGCCGCCTGATGTTACTTTTAATCTTGATGCTGTTTGAGTATGAAGGGAGAATCATTACTTCTTTTTCAAGGTGATTGCGTTTTTACTAATTCATTGTTTTATATTTATTATTGAGTGTGGGATTGCCCAAATAAGTCTCTTTTTAATTTACAGAAGGAAAGATATGGCATGTCATTAGGGGAAGGAACTTGACTAATTGTTCATGGGATGCAGAAGCATAATTTTTTTCTGCTAGTTTCCAACTATTCAAAGCCTCAGGCTTTTTCTTTATTCTGATAATTTCTTTGGGTTTCTAGAGAATAAGGCAGTATTACCTGGATTATGGTGCTCAGGCAATGAGAATGGGGTCAAAAATAAGGTCACATAGTCTAGATCTCCATATCAAATGTGCTAGATAAATGCTGACAGTCTTTCCCGGGCACTCTCCTGATCCTGTATCCACTACTGCCAAGATGTGTACATTTTAAAACTGATCCCTCCTGTCTCTTTTCTCTGCAGTGAATGATTTACAGAGTGATTTCCTCTGTAGATCTGACTGTATTAGTTTTCTGTTGCTATATAACAAATTGTCATATACTTAGCACACTTATAAACATACATGTGTCATCTCACCGTCCTGTAATTTAGAAGTTAGAGCAGGTTAGACTGGGTCTTCTGCTCAGGGTCTCATAATGTTGAAATTGATGTGTCAGCTAGATCATGTTCTTTCTGGAAAGTCTGGGGAAGGATCTGCTTCCAAATTCATATAGGTGGTGGACAGTGTCGCTCTGTGATATTTGGGACTGAGGCCTCTGCTTCCCCATTGGATATCAGTCCTGCTCATCCTCAGCTTCAAGAAATCACCCGTATTTCTTGAATCATGGTCTTTTCCTTTTTTTTTTTTTTTTTGAGATGGAGTCTCACTCTGTCACCAAGGCTGGAGTGCAGTGGCGCAATCTCAGCTCACTGAAAGCTCCGCCTCCCTGGTTCACGCCATTCTCCTGCCTCAGCCTCCCGAGTAGCTGGGACTACAGGCTCCCACCACCACGCCCGGCTAATTTTTTGTATTTTTTTTTTTTTTTTTTTTTTTTTTTAGTAGAGACGGGGTTTCACCATGTTAGCCAGGATGGTCTCGATCTCCTGACCTCGTGATCCGCCCGCCTCAGCATCCCAAAGTGCTGGGATCACAGGAGTGAGCCACTGCGCCCAGCAGGTCTTTTCCATTTTTAAATTTAGAAATTGTGGCTTGAATCTTTCTTGTATATCAAATCTCCCTGACACCCTCTTCTGCCACCAGCAGGGGAATGTTCTCTGCTTTTAAGGATTCATGTTATTGCAATAAGTCTACCTGGGTAATTTTCTTATTTTGTGATCAACTACATCTTATAACATAAAATCATTATGGAAATAATATCTTATGATATTCACTGGTTCTGGGGCTCAGGGTAAAAACATCTATTTAATATGAATGGTCATTTTAGAAAATCATTGCACATTAACATACTACGCTTTCTTATTTCCAAAGATTCTTCCTTTTCCTGGCTCACCACCAGAAGTTACTCATGTTTTTTAGCATTAATACAAATATTTTTCTTGAAAACCCTATACATATGTATGTTTGTAAATATCTATATTATAATTTCTAAATATTTGAGATAGGAAGAAAAGTCTAAGTAATCATTCATTTATTCAAAATTTTTGTTAATGCTGCATTACTGAAGAGTCCAGGGATATGTGGGTCAAGGAGACAGATGATGTGTTTGTTGATATGGCGCTTGCCTTTCATGGTGATAGACAAATAGCAGAAGATTAATAAATGCATGAAAACAGTTGTTTTGTCAGCCTCTCTTTCACTCCATCAGTGAAGGAGGGATTCTGGTCAGAATGGCTATAGGAAGGCTGAACACTGCATAGATGAGCTAGACGGCAGTTTACTCATCATAGAATCCAGGGAAGGAGAGCACCACATTTCATGTGGGGGCATGCAGAGGTTAAATTCAGGAAGAGATTGAAAAAGTATGGGCCATGGGAGGCTGGCTTTTTAGTATCACAAAGGTGGGTGCCCTCTAGTTTCCACAGGAGGATATGTCTTGGCTGAATAATTCTGCAGGCTAGCAGAGAAGCAAAACCCACTATTCTGGGTTTACTAAGATGAGTATCTAAGGAATATGGCTTATCTCCTTGATAAGAAATGTTATTTAGTGGCGGGGCGCGGTGGCTGACTCCTGTAATCTCAGCACTTTGGGAGGCGGGCGGATCACCTGAGGTCAGGAGTTCGAGACCAGCCTGGCCAACATGGTGAAACCCCATCACTACTAAAAATACAAAAATTAGCTGAGCGTGGTGGCAGGTGCCTGTAATCCCCACTACTTGGGAGGCTGAGGCAGAAGAATTGCTTGAACCTGGGAGGCAGAGGTTGCAGTGAGCTGAGATCGTGTCATTGCACTCCAGCCTGGGCAACCGGGCAAGACTCCATCTCAAAAAAAAAAAAAAAAAAAAAAAAAATTTGGTGACAAAGCCTTATCCATGGAAGCAGAATGGGAGAGGGAACTTGAAATGAGGCCATTGAAAACCCTCCTGGTTTCACTGGATGTCAAAGCAGCACTATTGAACCTTAATTTTATGCCTTATACAAGAACAATTTATGAAAAAAATATTAGTACTGTATTAAAATCATTAGATGGAATGTTATTAGGTTGGTGCCAAAGTAATTGCGGTTTTTGCTGTTACTTTTAATAACTGACTAGAGAACTGATAGGCTGGAAATAGAATGGTTAGGGAAAGCTTCATTGCAAAAATAGCATTTTATTTATTTATTTATTTTCAACTTTTAGTTTCTGGGGTACATGTACAGGTTGGTTCTATAGATAAATTGTGTGTCACAAGGATTTGGTGTATATATTATTTCATTACCCAGATAATAAGCATAGTACACAAAAAGTAGTTTTTGAATCCTTACCCTCCTTCCACTTTCCAACTTCTTGCAGGCCCTGGTGTCCACTGTGCCCTTCTTTTTGTGTCCATGTGTACTCATGTTTAGCTCTTACTTGTAAGTGAGAATATGTGATGTGTGGTTTTCAGTTTTTGTGTTAGTTCACTTAGAATAATGGCTTCCAGCTCCATGCGTATTGATGCAAAGGACATGATCTCATTCTTTTTATGGTTGCATAGTATTTCACGGTATATATGTAGCACATTTTCTTTATCAGCCTACTATTGATGGACATTAAGTTGGTTCCATGTCTTCGCTATTGTGAATAGTGCTGTAATGAATATATGAGTGCATATACCTGTATGGTAGAATGATTTATATTCCTTTGGGTATATACCCAATACTGAGGGTGCTGGATCAAATGGTAGTTGTATTTTAAGTTTTTTGAGAAATCACCAAACTGATTTCCACATTGGCTGAACTAATTTACATTCCTACCAGCAGTGTATAAGTATTCCCTTTTCTCTGCAGCCACACCAGCATCTCTTATTCAAAAAAGACATTTAAACTGTGTTCTGAATAGTAAGGAGGAGATAGCTATATGAAGTTTAGGAAAAGCACATTTTAAAGAGGAAGTAGACCTAATGTGGAAATCTCAAGGTCAAAATAAATTTTTCCTGATTAAGAAATAGAAGGAATTTCAGTGAGACTGTGATATCACGAATGAGTGAGGGAGTGATGGGAGATAAACTACAGAGCTAAACTATATTTAGGCGTATGTAGGATTTTTTAAACCAAGTCTATTCTGTGCACAATCAGAAGTTATTTAAGGATTATAAATAGGGGGGTGACATGGTCTTGACAACGATTTAATTAGAAGTGATGAAAAGAATCAGCCAGTATGTAGTTTAAGAAGGAAAGGGGACTTATTATGGAGATCTGGACACTCTAACGTTAGCTGTCCAGCCAAGGAAAGGTTGTCCAAGAAAAATATGCTCAGTCTCCCACCAGAACACAAACCTTAAATCACTTCTTTAGGAATTCATAATTTGGCATCATTTATATCACATTTTTGGTAAATCAGGCACAAAGAAAATTATATTGACTAATGAGAGAGCACCTATAACCTATAGCTTTCAAATTTATAGGAATTTAATGTAAGATTGTCAATGTTAGAGACTTATGTATTTTTATCTTTTCTTGGAGACAGGGCCTCACTGTGTCACTCAGGCTGTAGTGCAGTGGTGATCAGAGTTCATTGCAGACTTGAACTCCTGGGCACAAGTGATCTTCCCACCTCAGCCTCCCAAGTAGCTAAGATTACAGATGCACACCATCATGCCTGGCTTTAAGTATTTTTATATGCTGGAATTCATGTCTAAAGGGGATGATCTTTTTGTATTTTTCTATTAATTACTGTCATGACATTTTGCTATAACTTTCTAGAACTTAAAAGATAAATTTAATTATGTACAAGTAATTAAAATGTACACACATACACACACTGAAAATTACAATTTGTGTTTCTCTATCATTCTACATCCCTGATCTTTCTAAGAATATTTTAAGCAATTATTTTTTAAATATTGCACCTTTCCTACTATTAGCAATAAGCTAATTTAAGAAGTGCATCTATAAGGTAGTATACCTTTTAAAATCCACTTCCATCTTCATTTTTTTAATGCAATGAATATAATCAAATGAAATTTGATGATAAATTTAAAAAGCAAACAATTAATATACTTTACTGGAAATTCACTCAAAACCACATAGGTGACAAATAATGGAAGCCACATTTGAAAACCTGTTTGAAATTCTTGCCACCTTACCAGTGTAATAAGAATTTTATGAAAATTGAGAAAGTGCAAGAAATAGCAATCTGATTGAAAATATTATCTCTTCAAAATAGTTGAGGAAATTGCATTTATAGTCCCAGTAATAGAAAATTATCTGAATACCTCAGTAAAGGTGGCAGAATGGCAAGGAGGATAATCAAAAAACATTTGCAAATATGACTTCTGAGAAATAAAAAGGATATTATAAAAATTTAAATTCAAGACTTAAGAAAATTTTCTCATACATTAGGGTACACAGAGATCTGTGGGGATACTGCTTTAAAATGTGTCAAAAGGATGGGCATTCTTCAAACATTCTGATTCACATGCTCTAGAATGAGACCCAAAAATCCCAATTGTAAACTTACATATCGCAAAAACTCTAGAATAGAATACTATGGACCACCTTTTCTAAACACCGACCTAAGATATTTGAAGAAAACATCTTTATATTTAACATTATTGAAATGCAAACAAAATTAATGCAACTTTTTCAAATCTTCAGCAGAAAAAATGAAAATCTTCTAAGTATTATATTATTGTCCATGAATAAATATATATTTAATGTTATTTATGGTAATGCAAATAATTATAGGAATTGATTATTAAATTACATTTGTTTTGGACAATAAAAAAATAAAATAGTTAAAAGTTTAAACATCTTTAATATTGGAGTTGGGAAGAAAGGGTGATAAATTTTGTACATAGATTATAAATTGCTTAACAGAGAGATAAAGATGCAATTGATAGAGGACAGAGGATATAGAGGCTTTGAGGAAAAAGAGAGATAGAACAGCAAAGCACACGGAGAGAAAAACACTCAGGCACTCATTTCCAGGGAAGTTGCTCCCACTCAGTGGGAGTAATATCCTCAGTATCATATTCACCGCAGCTGAGTTCTACAAGCTTCAGTTGGAAATTTCTGCTTAATAATGCATTTTAAAGCTTCCTGTAGTTTTATCTTGAAATCATTGAAAATGAAATCATTTCTGTGATTGTGGGCGTGCTATTAGAATTATACTTTCGGAACAAGCTTCTATTTTTGCCAGTCTTTACTATATGTTTAAACACACTGGTACTTACCCCATGAATATTAAAATGATAATGAATATTATGAATCACTCTATGCTCTATTGAAACAACTTTGATGAAATAGACCAGTATTTTTTAGGACACAAACTCCCAAGCTTAACACAAGCAGAAATAGATGAACTGATCTTTCAGGCCCAGTCATAGTCAATTACAAAGTTTTTAATGGCAGGTTTCAAGGGGGAAGGTGGCTCTCCCCACTCAACACTTGGTGCACAGCCAATGCATTGCAACCTTTGGAGATAGTTGTAGTCAAAGATTCACCCCCACTCCCACAATGGCAGGCCACAGTTTTAGCCATATATGCATTCCTAGCTTAGACATCCCCATTCAGAGGCCTCCTATGGCAGGCTGGGGAGGCTACACTGACAGAGTATTCAGAACCTCTACTGAGACCTCCTTATTGGTGGCCTTGAGATATTTCTTCAAGCTGGCTCACTAATTTTCCATATCAGTAATTTTAAACATTCATCTGACTCCCCGGGTCCACAAAATGGCAGAAGGCTTTTGTTCATGGCTTCCTCAGCAGTTTTTTCTCATGATTATTCCCATTTATGCTGATCCATCTCACCCTCATCCCATGCTGTTCCACGTGAAAAAAAATGGAACGTTGTGGAAGTTGGTAGAGTTCTAAATAATTTATGTAGATACTCCACCTTCAAGGACTGAAGGGCATATTTCCTCATTCCTGAAAGAGGAAGGCAACATTACAACAGAAAACCCTGACCAACACTACCTCAAACATGGGCTTATGGCCAACACCAACATGATCATAAACCATGTTGCTAGCATATACTCTTAATCATGAAAAAAAAAAAAACATCGGGGAAATCCTACAGAATACCTGATTAATATCCCTCAAAACTGTCAATGTCATCTAAAACAAGAGAAGTCTGAGAGACTGACTGCTAAGAGTGGCCTACGGAGACATGTCAGGTAAATGGAATGTGGTATCCTGGATGAGATTTTAGAAAAGAAAGGGTATTAGAAAGAAAATCTGAACAAAGACTTAATAATTTATGACTGTTTGCTCTTAATTTTAACAAATGTTCCATACTAATATAAAACATTAAAAACAGGGGGAACTGAGCATGGAGTTTATGTCAATGGCCTGTACCACCTTTGTAATTTTTTCTGTAAATATATAACTGTTCCAAAATTTAGAGAGTTTATGTTTTTTAAAGTTTTGTTTCATAACCACTGCATTATTGGCCATAAATATGAAAATCTTACTCTTTAATATGTATATGAAATATATTGCACTGTATTAGACACAAGGTATATTCTATAAAGCATCTCCCAGAAACATAAACTACACCCAATATCAAACTAAGGTATTAAATTTGGAAGGACAGAAAGGATAGCATGTTGGTTTTAGCACCAATCACATACACATAGAAACCTTCTTTGTTAGCCATGAAGGCATAATTATAATAAAAACTATTGTGTAAATGCCAAACTCTACCATTACTAAAGGAGAAAAGATGAGAGTTGTAGCACAAAGCCAAGTTGTAGGGGTGACAAATAGGAGGCAGCAGAGTAGACAGATACATTTCTTTTTTATTGCTTAACCTATATAATGGATAATAGCAGATCTAATAACAGGAAGACTGGCCCTTTTATGCCATAATAGCATAATTATAAAACCACAAAAATATTCTAAGGAGATAACTTTCATTCACTGTTTTGATAGAGATTGTTTGGAGTTTTGTTTTGTTTTAAAAGCTTTAAAGATTCTGAAGGCCTATAGCTTCCAGTGCTAATTTTAAAAAACTTTTCAATATGATAAACATAACATTAACCACTTAAACTCTTTTTAAAAATATAATTCACTGGCCAGGCATGGTTGCTCATGCCTATAATCCCAGCACTTTGGGAGGCTGAGGCGGGCGAACCACCTGAGGTCGGGAGTTCAAGACTAGCCTGACCAACATGGTGAAACCCCATCTCTACTAAAAATACAAAATTAGCTGGGCATGGTGGTGCATGCCTCTAATCCCAGCTATGCGGGAGGCTGAGGCAGGAAAATTGCTTGAACCTGGGAGGCAGAGGTTGCAGTGAGCTGAGATTGTGCCATTGCACTCTAGCCTGGGCAACAAGAGTGAAACTCCATCTCAAAAAAAAAAAAAAAAATTCATTGGCATTAAATACATTCACAATGTAGTGTAAACATCACCACCAGCTAGTTCCAGAATGTATTCATCACCCCAAAAGGAAAATCCATATCCAGTAATCAGTCACTCCTGAATAACTCCTCTTCCATTCCCTAATAGTTACTTATCTGCTTTCTTACTCTGTCTCTGGATTTGCCTATTCTGGATATTTTATATAAGTTGAATCATACAATATGTGTTTTTTGTGTCTGGCTTCTTTCACATAGCATAATTTTTTCAAGGTGAATCCATGCTGTGGCATGTATCGGTACTTCATTCCTTTTCATGGCTGAATAATATTTCATTTTATAAATACATCACATTTTGTTTACCCATCCATTTGTTGATGCGTGTTTAAGATGTTTCTATGTCTTGGCTATTGCAAATAGTGCCACTTGGAACATGTCTATACACATTTTTGTTTGAAAATCTGCTTTCAGTTCTTTTGGGTACATACCTGGGAGCAGCTTTGCTAGGTTATAGGGTAATTCTATGTTTAACTCACTGAGAAACTCATAAACTTTTTCCCCCAGTGGGAGTACCATTTTACATTCCCACCAGCATACTTCCAGTACTATTGTTCGTGCTTTTTATGCTTCTCATTTTTGAATGGGAGATTGCCCCTGCTCCCAATCCATGTATAGTTTGTAATACAGAATTTGATTTATACTCAAATGTGAAAGCTTTTTGTTATGTGAGCTATGAATTAAGGAAAATTTTTTATCTTTATGAAACTCAGGTTACTCATCTTAAAGTGGGGTAATTCTTACCTTATAAAATTCTCAGTATTGCAACAAACAAGAGAGAAACTTTTAAATTTGCATGCCTTGCCATCTTATCAGAATTGTCACTTATGTTGTCCATCTTTATATATTTGTTTCTCTTGCTTTTGTTTAAATAGAGTGTTGTGGTTTCCTCCTAACAACTGAGTCAATTTGCATTTGCTTCTATGAGCTGCCCTTTCAAATATTGCCCTTCTGAGATTCACATTAGCCCTTCTTTACTTCTAAGTCTTTTGACTCAAGTGACTACTCACAGAGAGAAATTTACTGTATGTTGATGATTCTCATGCCTATATCCCCAGCTCAAATCTATCCTCACAATTGCAGATCAGAACACCTGCCTCCTAGATGTATCTGTGAATATGGTATACAGACACATCAAACTTCACAAACTCCAAACTGAAATTTGATTCTCCTTAAACTCATGTTCCTATGAACATGAATGACAGTGACAACCACACTATTTTTGAAGCTAAAGCCTGGCTATCATCACTGCTATGTACCTCTCCCTCATTTCCCGTTTCCCACAAGTCCCCCAAGAGCATTGATTCTACAGACTAAAGAGATCTCTAATTAGCCTGCTTTTTCCATTTCCTCCTCCTAGCCTGTACTGGTAGGAGTTGTTGACATAGAATAGCAGCCACATTCCATTGGGATTTTGAAGAGAATTAAAGAAAGGGACCAGAGACAGATTTAATGTGAAGCTAATGAGGTTTAAGCTGCAGGGCCCTCATTTGCATGAGCTTCTGTGAAGTCTGGGAGTTGCTGTGCAATTCAATACTCTGGATGGGGAGGGACAACAAGCTTTCAATTAGGAATCATTACAGTAAGCATTTCAGATAAATTCCCTAAAGGGATTTCAGGAGAAAGGGATCCACCCTTTTAAGTCTGCAGTAAAATAGTTTTGCTCTCAAATTTGGCGTCTATAACTGTGTACTCCCTATCTTAAAAAAGGAATTCCAAATTGCACAAATTTCAGGCTCCATAAAACCTGTATCTGTCACTGCAAGTGACAATTTCAACATGTATGGACAAAGTTAAGGAATATAACAAGTAATATTGAGGCACTTAGTCAAGCAACTATAGGAATTAGTTACAACCCATAGGTCTGAAAAGTCAAGGGGAAAAAATGGTTTTGTTACCAGAAAGGGGTTGTGATCCAGACCCCAAGAGAGAGTTCTTGGATATTGTGCAAGGAAGAATTTGGCATGAGTCCACAGAGTAAAGCGAAAGCAAGTTTGTTAAGAAAGTAAAGGAATAAAAGAAGGGCTGCTCCATAGACAGAGCAGGGCATTCTCGAAAGCAAGGGGAGAAATATACCACCTTAGGAACGATGCCTGTTTATATATAAGATACATAGCAAGAAATCACGGGAGAGATGTGCTCTACAATTACACAGGGCTCCTGACAAAGGATTGTTAATCTTTGTGTACCTACTGTCTTCGGCAAGAATCTATATTATTACCTTTAAAGAAGACCTTATTTTTAAACTAAGAATTGTTTTCTTCTTAAGATATTGGTGGCTGGGCGCGGTGGCTCACGCTTGTAATCCCAGCACTTTGGGAGGCCGAGGCGGGCGGATCACGAGGTCAGGAGATCGAGACCACGGTGAAACCCCGTCTCTACTAAAAAAAAATACAAAAAATTAGCCGGGCGTGGTGGCGGGCGCCTGTAGTCCCAGCTACTCGGAGAGGCTGAGGCAGGAGAATGGCATGACCCCGGGAGGCGGAGCTTGCAGTGAGCCGAGATCGCGCCACTGCACTCCAGCCTGGGCGACACAGCGAGACTCCGTCTCAAAAAAAAAAAAAAAAAAAAAAAAAAAAGATATTGGTCTGGCCAGTCACAGTGGCTGATGCCTGTAATCCTAGAACTTTGGGAGGCCTAGGTGGGTAGATCATCTGAGGTCAGGAGTTCAAGACCAGCCTGTCCAACATGGTGAAACCCTGTCTCTACTAAAAATACAAAAATTAGCCAGGTGTGGTGACGTATGCCTGTAATCCCAACTACTCAGGAGGCTAAGGCAGGAGAATCACTTGAACCCAGGAGGCAGAGACTGTGGTGAGCCGAGATCATGCCATTGCACTCCAGCCTAGGTGACAGAGTAAAACTCTGTCTCAAAAAAAAAAAGGTATTGGGGCGTTAGGACATTTCCTGGATCTGTTAAGTTCTGGATCTGTTTAGTCAACATTATTAACCTGTTCCCTTAGTCATAAACATCCTCTGACTAAATGCCTAACCTCCTGGGAATGTAGCCCAGTAGATCTCAGCTTCATTTTACCCAGCCCCTATTCAAGATGGGGTCGCTCTGGTTTGAACTCCTCTGACAGTTTTATCAGGAGTGGGTGAGAGGACAAACTTTAGATGGTGCATTTGGAATATGATCTAAAACAATTCGTATGAATTGAAGCCTCTGGAGGTTACCAAATATTTCTTCTTATTTTCTATAGTGTTTTTAAAGTATACTTTTTATTTTTGATCACTATTGACTTATACATTTACAGTGAAGATAGTACAGAGAGTTTTCCACATAACTTAGTTTCCCAGTTTTTAACACTATATATCAGTATGGCATATTTGTTGTAATTAGTGAACAAATATTGATACATTATAATTAAGTAAAGGTCAGATGTCATCGTATTTCCTTTTTCTGTTGTTCCAAGATCTCATCTAGGATTCTTCATTACATTTAGTAGTCCTGTCTCCTTACAGTTATTATTGGCTGACAGTTTCTCTAATTTGCTCTGTTATTCATGATGTTTTCAGTTTTGAAAAGTCCTGGTAGAATATTCTTCTACTGGGATTTTCCTGATGCTTTTCTAATTATTTGAGTGGATATTATTTTCTTAAGGTGAGACCACAAAGGTAAAGTGCCATTATGATGATAAAATATCAGCAGAAGTACTACTTAACAGTGCTACTATGGTTTGAATGTCCCCTCCAGAATTCAAGTTGAATTTAATTGCCATTGTGAAGGTATTAAGAGTGGGACCATTAATAAGTTATTAGACCACCAGGTCTGTACCCTCATGAATGGATTTATATTGTTCTTGTGGGACTGGGTTGTTATGAAAGTGGGTTCAGCCTTCTCTTGCTCTCACTCTTTCCATAATCTGCTTTTGCTTTTCTCCTTTCTGCCATGGAATGACATAGCACAAAGGCCCTCACCAGATGCTGGTACTGTGCTCTTTGACTTCCCAGGCTTCAGAACTATGTGCCAAATAAACTACTTTTTTAAAAAAATAAATTACCCAGCCTGTGCTATTCTGTTATAGCAACACAAAACAGACTTAGACAAGTACATACTATCAACATGGTTTATCTGTTGATGGTGACTTTTATCACTCAGCTGAGGTAGTGTCACTCAGGAATCTCCATTGTAAAATTATTATTCTTCCCTCCTTTTAATAATGCGTTATTTGGAATGAAGTTATTATGCACAGCCTGCACTTAAGGAATGGGGAGATACACATCCTCTAATTGAGGTTGAAGTATCTCTATAAATTACTTGGAAAATTTCTATTCAGGGCATTATTTGTCTATTTTTTCCCATTTGTTTATATAGTTAATAATGTATTTATATCAGTATGCACCGATGGATATTTATTTGATAATTTAAGTTATTATCTCGTACAACATTATTTGCTGCTTAAATTTGACTCTGATATTCTTTTGGTATACCCCCATCATTGCCATTTTTTGTTGTTGTTTGTCTATTTGTTGCTGTTGTTTTCAAAATTTTCTAGTACTACGTGAAATCCATGCTAATTTTATGTATTTCTTGCTCGAGTCCTAGAATCACCTTTTTATCTCCAAGATGGTTTGGTTACATTTTTTGAGAATGACATTAAATTAGAAGCCAAGCTGTGAAAGTTAAGTATGCTTATTAGTTCTGGTAAAGCAAATAAGTATATGTGGATAGATCAACCCATGTATACACACACACACACACATACACACACGTATTTAACTGCCTTTGTCTATATTAAGCTAAACATTATGTTGTATTGATGTCTCCAACTCTAATCTATGACCACCTGGATTATTCTGTCCTCTTTTCCTTACTTGCCTATAATCTCTCACTCCAATATTTAGAAATCTTGCCCCATCATTCACCATTTATTTACCGAATTATTCAATTTCAGTGTTCAGTGGTTTCAAAACTATTAATTTGTATCTCCATGGAAAATCGTTTCATCAGGTAGAATACAGTGCTTACATACACTTCCTATTGCCCTTATTTTAAAAAACTCCACTAACTCCAAAGTTACTTGTATTGGTAACTCATTCCGTAACTTCAGTCGGTGAGGTTGTTTTATAAATTGGTAATATATTTGGATTACTTTCTCACATTCTACATTCCATTCTATTGGCATCACATATGTCACACAGAAGTTTATGGCACAAGGTGTGAACTTAAATGCCTAACATGTCAAATGTTAAAATTCTTCTATTCACCATTACAGAATAGTTTTGCCACAATAAAATATTCCCTCTGATTCACCTACTAAAGATCCCCCCATCTGAACCTCTGGCAACCAGTGATCTGTTTACTTTCTCAATAGTTAAGCACTTTCTAAAACTTTACACAATTGGAATTATACAATATATGATGTTTTTCTGAATGACTTTTTAAATATAAACAATGGGCAGTTTTAAGGTTCAGCCTGTATTCACCATGTAATCCTTACATTTTAGTGTTATTCAAATATAAAGAAACAAATTATGAAAATGTAAGGCAACTTCCAGTTTTTGAGGCATATAAATCTTTATAGGAATAATCAATTCTATCTATTTTATCAGGTACCCCATGCATCAACACATAAGTATGAGAAGAAGAAAAAATGCTAGAAAGTAAATACAAAATATTTTAAGTAAAAGAAGTTTAATGTACAAAACTAAAATACTGCGGAAAATAAAGTTTCATTTCCTAAAATTTCTGTTTCTTCTCATAACCGGCTCAGAAAACAAAACAAAACTCTGAATGTATAAATGTACAAAAGCAATTCTATCAGAAGACAAGAATATCATTTTGAAGTTTGCATCTTTCTAATAGTGGATATATCAGTTTTACTATTTTACATTGTTGGTCTTCTAATGAGAGCCTCTAGAATTTTATTGGAAATTCAGGAAAATCATGTCTATCCTATAATACACCATAATTTTCTTCAGTTGTTCTTATAAGCTAAGAAAAATATAGTGAGATAGTCCAATAACAGGAAATCCATATCTTTCTAATGTTGGATATTACAATTACTATATTGCATGAATCCCATGCTCAGACCTTCAGCGTTTTATCTGAAATTCATGAAATTATATATAGCTTGTAATATAGATATTTCTATAGTTACGGAAAGCAAAGCGATATAATACAGCATAGGCTTCTCCAGATGTCCATCCAAATAAAAATCATATTGAAATAGAGGCCCGACCATGCATGGTGGCTCAAGCCTGTAATCCCAGCACTTTGGAAGGCCAAGGAGGGTGGATCACTTTAGGTCAGGAGTTCAAGACCAGCCTGGCCAAAAGTATGAAACGCCTGTCTCCACTAAAAAGTACAAAAATTAGCTGGAGGAGGAGCCAGCCAGACCGGGGGGTGGCTGCACGCTCTCCAGGATCCTCAGGACTGCAGCGGGGGTCTGTGCACGGCCGGCTGACTCTGCCCCGCGTCCGGTCCCGAGCAGGTCTCCTTCGGGCCAGCCCGATGTGACCGAGCCCAGCAGAGCCTGAGCAAGGAGCGGGTCCGTCGTGGAGCCAGAAGGTGGCAGGAACATGACATCGCGGAGACGGTTTCACCCAAATATCACTGGTGTGGAGGCAGAAAACCTACTGTTGACAAGAGGAGTTGATGGCAGTTTTTTGGCAAGGCCTAGTAAAAGCAATCCTGGAGACTTCACACTTTCCGTTAGAAGAAATGGAGCTGTCACCCACATCAAGATTCAGAACGCTGGTGATTACTATGACCTGTATGGAGGGGAGAAATTTGCCACTTTGGCTGAGTTGGTCCAGTATTACATGGAACATCATGGACAATTAAAAGAGAAGAATGGAGATGTCGTTGAGTTTAAATATCCTCTGAACTGTGAAGATCCTACCTCTGAAAGGAACTGAAATACAACGTTGGTGGAGGAGAACGGTTTGATTCTTTGACAGATCTTGAGGAACATTACAAGAAGAATCCTATGGTGGAAACACTGGTTACACTACTACAACTCAAGCAGCCCCTTAACACGACTCGTATAAATGCTGCTGAAATAGAAAGCAGAGTTCGAGAACTAAGCAAATTAGCTGAGACAACAGATAAAGTCAAACAAGGCTTTTGGGAAAAATTTGAGACACTACAACAACAAGAGTGCAAACTTCTCTACAGCTGAAAAGAAGGTCAAAGGCAAGAAAACAGAAACAAAAATAGATATAAAAACATCCTGCCCTTTGATCATACCACAGTTGTCCTACACGACAGTGAGCCCAGTGAGCCTGTTTCAGATTACATCAAAGCAGATATCATCATTCCTGAATTTGACACCAAGTGCCACAATTCAAAGCCCTAAAAGAGTTACATTGCCACACAAGACTGCCTGCAAAACACGGTGAATGACTTTTGGCGGATGGTATTCCAGGAAAACTCCCTAGTGATTGTCATGACAACAAAAGAAGTGTAGAGAGGAAAGAGTAAATGTGTCAAATACTGGCCTGATGAGTATGCTCTAAAAGAATACGGCGTCATGCATGTTAGGAACGTCAGAGATAGCGCCTCTCATGACTATACGCTAAGAGAACTTAAACTTTCAAAGGTTGGACGAGGGAACATGGAGAGAAGGGTCTGGCAATACCACTTTCGGACTTGGCCGGACCATGGAGTGCCCAGTGACCCGGGGGCATGCTGGACTTCCTGGAGGAGGTGTACCATAAGCAGGAGAGCATCATGGATGCAGGGCCAGTCGTGGTGCACTGCAGTGCTGGAATTGGCCAGACAGGGACATTCATTGTGATTGATATTCTTATTGACATCGTCAGAGAGAAAGGTGTTGACTGCAACATTGATGTTCCCAAAACCATCCAGATGGTGCGGTCTCAGAGGTCAGGGATGGTCCAGACAGAAGCATAGTACCGATTTATCTATATGACAGTCCAGCATTATATTGAAACACTGCAGCTCAGGATTGAAGAAGAGCAGAAAAGCAAGAGGAAAGGGCACGAATATACAGATATTAAATATTCTCTAGCAGACCAGACAAGTGGAGATCAGAGCCCCCTCTTGCCTTGTACTCCAACGCCACCGTGTGCAGAAATGAGAGAAGACAGTGCTAGAGTCTGAAAACGTGGGCCTGATGCAACAGCAGAAAAGTTTCAGATGAGAAAACCTGCCAAAACTTCAGCACAGAAATAGATGTGGACTTTCACCCTCTCTCTAAAAAGATCAAGAACAGATGCAAGAAAGTTTATGTGAAGACAGAATTTAGATTTGGAAGGTTTGCACTGTGGTTGACTACCTTTTGATAAGCAAAATTTGAAACCACTTAAAGATCACTGTATTTTAATACAAATATTATCTGCTCAAAAATATCTGCTTCCCAATTACTTATTTCCTCAGATAAGAAGAAATCATCTCTACGATGTAGACAACATTATATTTTATAGAATTTGTTTTAAATTGAAGAAGCAGTTAAATTGTGCGCTGTATTTTGCAGATGATGGGGATTCAAATTCTAGCAACAGGCTTTTTTCTTTCTTTTTATAACCTTAACCAGTTTATTTTTTTTTTCCTCATTGTGGAGGATGATAAGAAGAAATGATTTAGGAAAATTAAGTAACGACATCCTAGAAAAGTGAGAATGATCTCATTTACCATCATGTATCCAGTAGTGGATAATTCATTTTGATAGCTTCTATTTTTTGCCGAATGAGAACTAAGCCAGTGCCTGAGACTGTCAGAAGCTGACTGGTCTACTTTTGCATTGGCATTAGAGTCATAGGAAAAGAATCATGGATATTTATGAACTAAGATAAGAGGTGTGGCTTTTTATTTTTTTTCAGCCGATGACCAATTATAGTTCAGCCTTTGACTGAGAAGGTTGTGGTGGGAAAACGTTTGCCATATTTTCTTTGCATTTGAGTAATTATCTTGTACTTAGAAAAAAGGCATCTATGAATGATCAGTGTTTTTGGTTGTCAAATGTTGCTGACAAACTTACCCTAAAACTTTAGTGGCTTAAAAAATCACCACCCCCAACTGTTCTTCCGTCTGAGCTGGGCTCAGCTGGGCTGTTCTTCTGCCAGCCTGCAGGTGGCCACTCATGTGGTCAGCAGGTCAGCGGAGAGACTGGGATGGCTGGGCTTATCTCTCTGCCTGCAGTCTTGAGTCTCTCCTTCTCCATGTAGTCTCTTTCAGTGGCCTGGCTGGCAGGGTACCTAGACCTCTCACATGCAGCTCAGAGCTCCCAAGAGCTCAAAAGCAGAGTGGCCAGGCCTTCTGAAGACTTAAGTGCAGAATTGTCACAGTGTTCCTTCTACTGCCCTCTATTGATGATGATTTTTTCTAATCAGAAGAGAGCTGGAGTATGCCCTCTAGTTACTAAACACGTCACAAGCCCAGCCCAGATTCAAGAAAAGGATGTGAAATGGAGGTGCAGCTAATTGGGGGGCCACTAGTCTAACAGACGGTCACAACCACAACCTTGGCCATGGAAAACCAAGGACATTAGCAAAAGTAGAAGTTGCTAGTGAACTTGGGAAGCCAAAGCTGCTTACAGTAGCTGGGACAAGCTGAAAGTCAGACTGAGAAATAAAGAGAGGGCCTTCAAGAAGCTTCCTGAATGATTTCTGCCAACTCTGAGCCTATTTTTGGAACCAGCACTTGGGGAAACTGATCTTGTGAGGATGGATGTGTTTAGGGACACAGGGCTTTTGAGAGCAGCACCACCCCACTGGGGCACTCCCAGACTTGGGAAATGTGACTCTTTCTTAATGCCACTGGTTTTAAGTCAGGCCACAGTGAGAAGGAACAGCCCTAACAGGCCTCCAGCCAGGTTGAACAAGCTCATTTTTGTTTTAGCCAACTGGTAAGATTTGCTAATATTCTACCTTAAGTCCCTTCTCCAAAGACATCTCTCTTTGCCTCATATGTTGAATCATCATTCAGTGCGGATATTTCAATGAAAATATCATTGGTTTCTTTTGTAATGGTAATAAAATGCTATGGCATCTTTGCTGTGAAGTTACAGTCTCCTTGGATTCTTCTGACTGTGGCTCCTGAAAGAAAGGCCTAGATCCAGCCCTGGTAATAGTTCCTTTCTGAGGTCTCTCAGTCTCTTGAGACTCTAAGGTAGTTTGGCTGCCATTCTCACTGACAAAATATATATCAGCCCCTATCCCCGCCCCCCAATATTCATTGAACTTTGAATTGCTTCAGAACACAGGTGTGGCCTGAAGGTATTCCCTTATTAGGGAAATGTTGTGACTGCTGTCTTCTAGTCAAACTTGTAAAGAAAAAGATTTCAGCTCAGTATTTGCAGCAAGAAGCTTGAATCCTGTTCTTTTTATTGCATTCTTACATTGACTCATTCTCTATTTTGCTTTGGTTTTGTCTTGACTTGACTTTGGGGTAAAGTCTTTCACCAGCACAGAAGAGTTTGTGCAAATGTATCTCCTGCATTAACATCTCTGCCTGTTGCTTAAGATCAGTTGCTTTTATACTCAGAATGGAAATACCTGATCTTGGCTAGCTTTGTTTGTTACAGGATACTGATTTCATTTAGATTCCCCTCCATGAGGTCAACAAACTATCACGTTCTTATGTGAATTTAGGCCAAGGCCAGAGTTATCATAGACCCTAGATTGCTAAGGCTTATCATGTGTTTGGTAAAAGGTGACCGCAGGTTCTCGGATGAGTTTACTTTACATGGGATGGAATCAGGCAGAGGGGCTGGGATTAGGTGCAAGTTTTAAAAAAATTGTAGAAATGAAAGTTCCAAAGAGGTGGTTTCTGAGGAAGTCAGAGAGCCCAGGACCAAAGCAGTCAGTAAGGGGTGATTCAGGTTATTTGGAAAGTCGGTGTGACAGACACATGGATGCCATTTACTTCCAGGTTTCTGGTAGGTATTAAATATGCACAATATTCCATAGCTCACTGAGGATTTTAAAATTATAAGCCTAGGATTTTATATTTTGGAGTGAAAGATTTATCTGGCACATGGTATTGGGGTTAAAAAAAAAAAGCCAAATTTCACAGTCTTAGTAACTTTTTCAAAAAAAAAGAAAAACTAAAAGGCACTTTGTGTCTAGGGTGTGGCCCTTCTGAAACTTATCGGTCATCTTTCCCACTGAAATCAAGGTCTTTTCAAATGTGGCTAATTGGGGATGAGAAAACATGGGTAGGACTTTCTTGGTGTGTGTGCATTCTTTAAAGAGCCCAGTTGCTCTGGGGAAACAGCCAAGAAAATGGTCAAGATTATTTTTAGGGGTTATTTTATTGGGGATTTTAAGAACTAATAACATCTTGTGTTTTTTTAATTCAGGGGGATGTGGAAAGGTTTGCAATTTTGAAGTGTTTTCTTGTAGCTCAGTATCCATAAGGGAAACTTAGACTGTAGACATAACTACAAAGCCAGTGCAGCTTTTGTTTTCTGTATGTTGTTGGGGAACTCAAGTTTTACATATAGCAAGCACATGGCCTCCCTGATGTCAGGATGCCTTTGTTAGGATGTGTATTTGCCCTTAATTTTGTTGAAATCTTTTTTCCTTCTTCCTCTTGAAACATTCCGAAATATAGTTTATAGTATCTTTCATCACTAAAAATTTGTTTGTTTTTCACTATGGGCAGTTCACACAAGGCAAAAACCATTGAATAGTTGGTTTTAGTGTGTCGTATAACTTTGCTGTATATCAAACTAATTTTGACAAGTTTTCATCGTAAGCCTCAAATCATGTAATTAATAATTTGCCTGTTTATTTATGACCTAATTGTGATTCTTTTATTAATAAAAGCTAATGGGAAAAGGATCCCTGATTAAGCTGATGACTAGATCTATAATTAATTTTCCTGCAATATATGAAGTATTGCACCGGAGTATTAAAAGATATGCAATATTTATTGATAAATCTATCCTTTAAAAGGAATATGTTTTAGGATGTCATCATTTTGATGTGAATCATGTAAATGTTGATAATATGCTGTTTATTATACATTTAGTGTTTCAAGAGATTCACTTAATTACCTTTTTGCCCACGTATATTATGTAGTCTATTTGCAACTGTTTTTTAAAAAATGACATTAAAAGAATAGTTTATGTAGAGAAATATTAGTGAATGTTAATTTTCTCCCCACCTATATTTATGAATGTTAGTGCAACTGCTTTGCTAGTTGCAAAGCTGTATTATCAGAGTAAAAGTGTATTTGTAAACTGTATGGGAACTAAAAATTAGGAATAAAACCGTTTTCTTAAATGAAAAAAAAAAAAAAAATTAGCCAAGCGTGGTGGCAGGTGCCTCTAATGTCAGCTACCTGGGAGGCTGAGGCAGGAGAATCACTTGAACCCAGGAGGTAGATGTTACAATGAACCAAGATCATGCCACTGCACTCCAGCCTGGGTGACAGAGTGAGACTCCATTTCAAAAATTTTATTTCTTTAACAAGTATTTATTTTTTTATTTTTATTTTTTTAAGACTAGTCAAGCGCAACAGTGAGAAGGAGGAAAAGAGTAGAACAGAAGTTCAATCTGTGACTGTGAACAATCAATTGAGATAATGCGTTATCTCTGGACAAGCCTCTTCGAGTATTTAATGGACACTTATTATAATCATATTGAACTAATTTTAAAAATATGTGATTTATATAAACATATGTAAATTGCACATACATATACATCTACACAGAGCTTATTCTCAACAAATATATATGTATGGGCAAGAAACACAATAAAACTCCTAGGACAAAATGGTACACTGCTGGAATATATTACTGTATTGTGCCTACACTGTGGGCTTGTGTACATGATTTCTTATGGAAGTGACAATTGAACAAATGTAAAGGTAAATTTGCCAAATGTAATACATAAAATTATTGTTCCATCTCTTCATTCCCTTCTTGTAATAAAATGATACACCAACATTTGCCATGTGACTGCAGTGCCTCCAAGAGAGAACACAGACCATCCAGCATATCACATTGGTGAAGGCTTCACCAAACGATTCTTGTGGCCAATAATAGGATATTAGGAGATGCCCTGAGTTTCTGCTTAAAATGTGCTTGTGTAGTTTAGCTTAGCTCTTACATTTCTTCTACCATCTGCCTTGAAAAGAGCATAACCAAGGCTAATGCTAATTCCAGAATGAGGAACTCACAGGGAATATGGAAGCCCATGTTTCTATAAGTAAAAAAGAAAAAAAAAAACTTTCGATAAGTCATTGAGATTTTGAGTTTGTTATGAAGAATTTATTGCAGAATTCTAATAAATACATCAATGGTAGTATCAATATCAGATAATTCTGGAATGAGAAAATTCTGAAAGAAGCAATGTGAGAGAAAAATTAAACATTGTGAAGGGTAGAGAATGAAAAATAAACCCAGACAATAACATCTGCAGGTCAAACTTGAGATGTAATAAAAATAATTGCTATTTTTTTAATGCAAATCACATGCCAGCACAGGTTAAAGTTTCTCTATATATTGGTAAGCAAGTTCTATTTTGATAAATGTTTTCATTTTATTTATTTTTTTCATACTACTCTACCTATCTTATATTTACTATATGGTGTTTAGATAGTAATAGGCAGTATATATTTTTTAAAAACCAGTGTGACAAACTTTTAAAAAAATTGTTGTTTAATTCATTTATAATTACCCTAATTACTGACATGTGTGTTTAAGTAAACTTTTTTATTTTATAATTTTTTCATTCTTTCTTCCATGTTTTTGGATGTATTATATGTTTTTTAATCAATTTCCATTTGCCTTTTTGATAATTTGCTAGTTATTATTTTACTTTTAGTTGACAATTCATCTAAAATTTATAAGATACACTTAACTCATTAATGGTAAAATAAAATACAGGACTAGTATAGGACAGAGTGTGTTTCCTAGAATATTTCTGGATTTCAGACAATATAGGGGTCTTAGAATTCTTAGAACATCTGTCTCCAGTTATTTCCCCATGCCTTTAGTTTTATTGTAGATATGTGCTTTAATTAAGGTGCATGCATATCTATAATATGTACTTAATTGTGCGTAAGTATTATATATAAAGCTCTACAACATATAATTATTTCCTTAGTCAGTTTCATTTAATCCACCTTCAAATTTGCCTGCCACATTCTTCCCTCTGCTTTCTTTATCCCCATCGTTCTATCTGTGATTGTTTTCCAGTGCCAAAAAAATCTTCCTGTAGCATTTTCTTTAATTGGGGTCTTACACAGCTGATTTCTTCCAGTTTTTGTTTTTCAGAAATTAACAATTATCTTCATTTATGAATGATATTTTCACAAGGTATTGAATTCTGGGGTTCTAAGGTGGCACTTCAATGGTTTCAGCCCATTGTCTGCTGGCTTCTATTGTTTCTTTGGGGAAGTTTTTTGAAGGCAACATGCTTTTTTCTGGTTTCTCTAATTCTATTTTCTTGCTGCCTTTATAATTTTCCTCTTTGTTTTTGGCAGTTTTACTATGATATTTCTGCTTTTTTTTTCTTTCTTTCTTTCTTTGATTTGCTTTCAGTTTGTGTGTGTGTGTGTTGTTGTTGCTGTTATTGTGTTGCTGCATGCCTATTTTTGCATGAGAGCAAGAAATTATGTATAAAACATTGCAAGATAACTTAAAACTCAAACTGTTTTCTCATCCAAAAATGTTTTCTTCAAGAATCAATTAAACAGTGTGCAGGGAACCTTAATACAAATGGACCTTGACTTGCTTTGATGCTGGCTTCAGTTACTGTGATTGCTGGCGTATTTTCTCTTCACCTAACCTAAGGCATATCCTCTCAGGACTCAACTGAAATTTTGGTGTGGAATCCAGGATCCTTCTCCCAGGTCAGCCTCAAATTCCAATTTATGCCCTCTCATCAACTCTGTGCAATTGTCCAAAACTCTGGTAAGTTTCTCGCCTCTCAACCACAGATGACTGTTCAGCTTCTCAGATCCCCACCCTCCTCAGAGCAAATCCTTGGTGAAAAAGTGGTTCCAAGTGTCTGCCTCACATCTCTGGGCTTCTCTGCTGTCCAGGAGAGTTAATTTGTAAGGCTTCCATGCTGTAGAAGCACTCTGATAACTACAACATAAGGAGTGTCTAAAATTGGATACTGAAGATCAAGATGATGGTTAGAAGACAGGACTAAAGTCTGCAGCTCCCACTTGGTCAGACAGAGCAGCTTGTGAAGACTCACATTTTTGTGAGTCTTTTGCTCCAAGAACTACCACAGGAACATACTAGGAAAGGTGAGAGAATCCACAGACCCTTTGAAGGAACTGGATCACCCATGCAGGCTACCTGAAAAGCCAAAAAACTGGGCGTCTGCTTGCTTCCTCAATGGCGAGGCTCCTATTCTGAGGCAAATTCTCAGCCCTAGTCAGCAGTTGCCTGGAAATAGACACGGTACTGTTAGGGGACCACAAGTGGGAGTGAAATTGACCTTTAGGACTACTGACTGCAGAGAAGCAGAGTGAAACCAATGACTCCTGGCTTTTCCCCACCTCCCTGGTGACCTGTATGAGTCAGCAGAGGCAGCCATAATCCCCATGGGAATATAACTCCATTGAACTGGGAACCACGCCCCATCCCCCACAATAGCTACAGCAAGCCCTTCCCAAGGAGAGGCTGAGCTCAGTTATGCCTATCCCTGCCCCCGACCTGGTAGGTCTTTCTCTACCTACCCTGGTAGCCAAAGACAAAGGTCATAATCTCTTGGGAGCTCTATAGCCCTGATCACCATCTGAGATTCCTGAATACTTAACCAGGCGTCCCTAGAGCAAGTTTGCATCCTCCCTATACGACCACAGCTGATGGACTCTTGAAAGTCCTCCTCCTGGCTGGAGGCCAACTAACACAAAACCAGCCCACTAAACAAAAACACAACTGTGGACCCTCACAGAGTCCACTTCACTCCCCTGCTACCTCCACCAAAGCAGGTGCTGGTATTCACTGCTGCAAGATCTGAAGACTGATTGCATCACAGGACTCTTTGCAGACACTCCCCAGTACCAGCTCGGACCTTGAGTGGCTGGACCTTGAGTGGCTAGACCCAGAAGAGCAAAAACAATTACTACCCAGTTCAGCTCTCGGGAAGCCCCATTTCTTTGGGAACAGGGAGAACACCACATCAAGGGAGCACCCTGCGGGACAAAAGAATCTGAATGGCAGCCCTTGAATCCCAGATCTTCCCTCTGACATATTCTGCCCAAATGAGAAGGAACCTGAAAAACAATTCTGGTAATATGACAAAACAAGGTTCTTTAACACCCCCAAAAGACCATACCAGCTCACCAGCAACGTATCTAAACCAAGAAAATAATCTCTGAATTGCCAGAAAAAGAATTCAGAAAGTCAATTATTAAGCTAGTCAAGGAGGCACCGGAGAAAGGTGAAGTCCAATTTAAAGAAATCAAAAACATGATACAGGATATGAAAGGAAAAATTTTCAGTGAAATAAATTTAAAAAAATCACAACTTCTACGAATCAAGGACACACTTAGAGAAATGCAAAACACACTGGAAAGTGTTGGCAATAGAATCAAACAAGCAGAAGAAAGAACTTCAGAGCTCACAGGCAAGGCTTTCGAATTAACCCAATCCATCAAAGACAAAGAAAAAAGAATTTTTAAAAATAAAAGCTGTGTCCAAGAAGTTTGGGACTACATTAATGTCCAAAAGTAAGAATAATTGGTGTTCCTGAGGAAGAAGAGAAATCTAAAAGTTTGGAAAACATATTTGAGGGAATAATCAAGAAAAACTTACCCGGCTTTGCTAGCGATTTAGACATCCAAATACTGAAAGCTCAAAGAACACCTGGAAAATTCATAGTAAAAAGATCATCACTTAGGCACATACTCCTCAGGTTATCTAAAGTCAAGGCAAAGGAAAGACTCTTAAGAGCTGTGAGATAAAAGCATTAGGTAACCTATAAAAGATAACCTGTCAGATTAACAGCAGATTTCTCAGCAGAAACCCTACTAGGTAGAAGGGGTTGGGGTCCTATTTTTAACCTCCTCAACAAAACAAATATCAGCCAAGAATTTTGTATCCAGCGAAGCTAAGGCTCATAAATGAAGGAAAGATACAGTCTTTGCCAGAAAACAAATGCTGAGAGTATTCAAGCAATGAAAAGCACAATTAATAGAATGACACCTCACATCTCAATCCTAACACTGAATGTAAATAGGCTAAATGCTCAACTTAAAAGATACAGAATGGCAGGAAGGATAAGAATTCACCAACCAAGTATGTGCTATTTTCAGGAGAGTGGAAAAAGATATACCATGCAAATGCACACCAAAAACAAGCAGAAGTAGCTTCTCTTACATCAGACAAAACAAACTTTAAAGCAACAGTAATTACAAAAGACAAATAGGGACGTTATGTAATGATACAAGGACTAGGACTTGTCCAACAGGAAAATATCAGAATTCTAAATATATATGCACCTAACACAAGAGCTCCTAAATTTATAAAATAATTACTGTTGGACCTAAGAAATGAGATAGATGGGGGACTTTAATCTTCCACTGACAGCACTAGAGAGGTCATCGAGACAGAAAGTTAACAAAGAAACCATGGACTTAAATTATACCTTAAAACAAATTGACTTAACAGATATTCACAAAACATTCTGCACAATGACTGCAGAAAATACACTCTATTCATCAGTACATGGAACATTCTCCAAGATAGACCATATGATAGGCCACAAAACAAGTTTCAGTAAATTTAAGAAATTGAAATTATATCAAGTAGTCTCTCAGACCACAGTGGAATAAAACTGGAAATCAACTCTAAAAAGAACCTTCAAAACCATGCAAATACATGGAAATAAAATACCCTGGTCCTGAAGTATTGTTGGGTCAACAATGAAATCAAGAGGGAAATTTAAGAATTCTTTGAACTGAATGATAACAGTGAAACCACCTATAAAGACCTCTGTGATACAGGAAAAGTGGTGCAAGAGGAAAGTTCATTACATTAAATGCTTACATCAAAAAGTCTGAAAGAGCACAAATAGAAAATCTAAGGTTACACCTCAAGGAACTGGAGTGAAATAGAACAATTGAAACCCAAATCCAGCAGAAGAAAAGAAATAACAAAGATTAGAGCAGACTAAATGAAATTGAAACAAACAGTCTGAAAATTCAAAAGATAAATGAAACAAACACCTGTTTTTTTGAAAAGATACATAAAATTGATACACCATTAGTGATATTAACCAGGAAAAGTAGAGAGATGATTCAAATAAGGTCAATTAAAAACAAAATGGGATACTACAAACAATACCACAGAAATATAAAAGATTATTCAAGGCTACTACGAACATCTTTACACAGGTAAACTAGAAAACCTAGAGGAGTTGGATAAATTCCTGGAAATATACAACCCTCTTAGATTAAACCAGGAAGATACAGAATCTCTGAACAGAACAAAAACAAGCAGCGAGATTGAAATAGTGATTTTTAAAAATGACAACAAAAAGAGTCCAGGACAGGATGGATTTACACCTAAATTTGATGAGACATTCAAAGAAGAATTGGTACCAATCCTGTTGACACTATTCCAAAAGATAGACAGAAAGGTAATCCTCCCTAAATCATTCTAAGAAGCCAGTACAACCCTAACACCAAACCCAGGGAAGCACATAACAAAAAAAGAAAACTACAGACCAATATTCCTAATGAACATAGATGCAAAAATCCTCAACAAAATGCTAGTGAACTGAATCCAATGGCACATCAACAAGATAATCCACCGTGATCAAGTGGGTTGCATACCAGAGATGCAGGGATGATTTTACCTATGTAAGTCAATAAATGTGATACATTACATAAACAGAATTAAAAACAAAAATCACATGATCATCTCAATAGACACAGAAAAAGCGATTGACAAAGTACAGCATCCATTTATGATTAAAACTCTCAGCAAAATCAGCATACAAGCAATGTATCTCAATGTAATAAAAGCCATCTATGACAAACTCACAGCCAACATAATACTGAATGGGGAAAAGCTGAAAGTGTTCCCTCTGAGGACTGGAACAAGACAGGGATGCCTACGTTTACCATTTCTATGCAACATAGTACTGGACAATCAAACAAGAGAAAGAAATAAAGGGCATCCAAATCAGTAACAAGGAAATGAAACTGATCAAATTGTTGCTGCTCGCTGATGATGTTTGTATACATAGAAAACCCTAAAGACTCATTCAAAAAGTTCCTAGAACTGGCAAATGAATTCAGCAAAGTTTCAGGATATGAAATTAATGTACACAAATCTGTAATCTGTAGCTCTGCTATATACCAACAGTGACCTAGCTGAGAAAGAAATGAAAAACTCAACCCCTTTCACAATAGCTGCAAAAAAAAAAAAAATACAGAAATGTACCTAACCAGGTCAGGTGCAGTGGCTCTCGTCTGTAATCCCAGCAATTTGGGAGGCTGAGGCTGGCGGATCACCTAAGGTTGGGAGTTTGAGACCAGCCTGACCAACATGGAGAAACCCCATCTCTACCAAAAATACAAAATTAGCTGGGCATAGTGGTGCATGCCTATAATCCCAGCTACTCATGAGGCTGAGCCAGGAGAAGCACTTAAACCCAGGAGATGGAGGTTGCAGTGAGCCGAGATCGCACCATTGCATTCCAGCCTGGGCAACAAGAGCAAAACTTCATCTCAAAAATAAAAGAGAAATATACCTAACCAAGGAGGTAAAAGACCTCTATAAGGAAAACTACAAAACGCTGCTCAAAGAAATCATAGATGACACAAACATATAGAAACACTTGCCATGCTCATGGATGAGTCGAATCAATATCATAAAAATGACCGTACTGCCAAAAGCTATCTACAAATTCAATTCAATTCCCATAAAAATACCACCATCATTCTTCATAAAACTAGAAAAAAAAATCTTAAAATTTATAAGGAAGCAAAAAAGGGCCCACATAGCCAAAACAAGACTAAGAAAAAGAACAAATCTGGTGGCATCACATTACCTGACTTCAAACTGTATTATAAGGCCATAGTCACCAAAACATCATGGTACTGGTATAAAAATAGGCACATAGACCAATGGAATGGAATAGAGAATGCAAAAACAAAGCCACTCACTTAAAGCCAACTGATCTTCAACAAAACAAACAAAAACATGAAGTGAGGAAAGGACACCCTATCCAACGAATGGTGCTTGGATAATTGGCAAGCCACATGTAGAAGAATGAAACTGGATCCTCATTTCTCACCTTATACAAAAGTCAACCCAAGATGAATCAAAGACTTAAATCTAAGATCTGAAACCATAAAGATTCTAGAAGCTAACATTGGGGAAAAAAAAAAAAACCCCTTCTAGAAATTGGCATAGGTAGACTTCATGACCAAGAACCAAAAAGCAAATGCAACAAAAGCAAAGATAAATAGATGGATCTTAATTAAACTAAAAAACTTCTGCACAGCAAATAAAAATAATCTGCAGAGTTAACAGACAACCCATAGAGTGGGAGAAAAATATTTACAACCTATACATGCAACAAAGGACTAATATCTAGAATCTACAAAGAAGTCAAATAAATCAGCAAGAAAAAAATAAACAATCCCATCAAAAAGTAGGCTAAGGACATGAATAGACAATTCTCAAAAGAAGATATATAAATTGCCAATAAACATATGGAAAAATGCTCAACATCACTAGTTATCAGGGATATGCAAATCAAAACCACAATGCTCTATTACCCCACTCCTGTAAGAATGGCCATAATCAAAAAATTGAGAAAATAATAAATGCTGGTGTGGATGCAGTGAATGGAAACACTTTTAGACTGTTGGTGGAAATGTAAACTAGTACAACCACTATGGAAAACAGCATGGAGATTCCTTAAAGTACTAAAAATAGATCTACCATTTGATCCAGCAATCCCACCACCAGATATCTACCCAGGGGTAAAGGAGCCATTATACAAAGAAGATACTTGCATATGCATGTTTATAGCAGTACAATTTGCAATTGCAAAAATATGGAACCAGCCCAAATTCCCATCAATCAATGGATGAATAAAGAAAATGTGGTATATATATACCATGGAATACTACTCATCCATAAAAAAAGGAACAAAATAATGGCATTCCCAGCAACCTGGATGGAATTGGGGACTATTATTCTAAGCGAGGTAATGCAGGAATGGGAAACCAAACTTCTTATGTTCTCACTCATATGTGGGGGCTAAACTATGAAGACGCAAAGGCATAAGAATGATAGATTGGACATGAGGGATTTGGAGGAAAGGGTGGTGGGTGGCGAGGAATAAAAGATTACACATTGGGTACAGGGTGATGGGTGCACCAAAACCTCAGAAATCACCACTAAAGAATTTATTCATGTAACCAAATACCTTCCTGTTCCCCCAAAATCAATTGAACTATAAATACATAAATACATAAATAAAACCAAACTATAAAATTGGATCCTATTTTTAGTTTTTACCAGTCAAGTTCTGTCCCATTGCTACAAGTCGAACTCACTTCCCTTTAGCTTTACCTTGTTAAATAACAAATTTAAAATGTATGAAATTATAGCATAAAGATATTAACAGACAAGTGATTTCTACATTTTGGTGAGGTGTGCATCGTATAGTACTATAGAAGAGATATGTTTTTTACAATGTGAATTAAGCTCATAATACACTGCAAGGACTTCTGTGATTTTAATCTAAACTACATTTAAAATTATGGAATATGCAATAGATATACAAGGAATACCTCTTGAAATAATGTAACTTTGAACTGAAAGCATGTTAGATCCATATTTGAACAAACAAGTTAAATTTACAGTCATTTATTTCCAGATTATCCCTTAACACAAAACATCTGTTCTAGAAATAAATTGCTTCATCACAAAAGTATATGCTAATATGGAACTGGCACAAAATAAGGGCTTAGTAATTGTTTGATGTAATTAATTTGTGGTTGTTAGCTAAACGCAGGCCCTTCCATTAGAAACTACTCTCATGTTAATCTCATGTCTTACTCGCAATTTGTTAATTTTAATTTACTTCCTATTTCATAGCTTTGCCTGTAATAAGTGCTTGATAAGTACCAATTAAAGGAATTTGAGGAAAATTTAGATGAAAATAATAAGATTGTGCCTATGGTATGTCATATCAGTTGGAATAATTTGAATTGAAGTAACAGAAAATGTATTTTCCTGAGAAGAGAATAAAATATTGGAATGCCATAGAGTAGAAAATAAAGATAAATTTTATTATATCAGATTTCAGGAAGGACATTCTGCATGGGTAAGGACTTAATGTCCACATTTTGAGGTACAAAGGTCAGAGTGACTCATCTTCAACTGTCTCCCACAGATATTCAGTTCAACTCAGGATTTCTAGGATAGACAGAGACACAGGTTGAATCAAGTTGAGTCATGTGATTTAATTGTAAATAATATATGGCTGTTATATATATATATAGTAATAAAACTTAATAATAGATTATTTTGGAGATATTATATCTGAATATACATAACTATGTACCCAACTCTTTATTGAGGCAGAGAGCTGTTTTAAGATAGTCAATCAGGATAAAGTTGAATGGCATAAGACTAATCTCTCTAAAGACCTGTAGGGACTATTACCAAAAGATGAGGAAATAGTTGTTTGATTGGCAAGCAGAGAAATGCAATAAGGTATAGTGTCCAAGGCACAAGCACTGGTGCTACCTTTACAAATCTCAAATTCAGACTTAAGCAAGTGCTCGGTTCGTGATCTTTGTCAAGATTTAAACTACCCCGTGCTTGTTTCTCATGATCATTAAAATGTCAACAATAATAATAATAACAACAATATCTGTTTTATAAGAGTGCTGGGTAAATTTAATGAATCTACAGACATAAAATAGTTTAGGAGAGTGTTTGGCACATAATGACTCAAATAATTATAATTGTTTATATTCCATATGGTTGATTAGTTCTCTGAGTTTGCATGCATTTTTCTGCTTTTCTTTTCCATAATACAAATTAAAATTATTATGCCTTCAAGTAACATCCTGGAATACGCAGCATTTTAAAATGTTGGCTCTGTAATCGGATTTGGTTATAATCGTATGTTTTCCACTTAATTGCTGTGGAATATTGTCCAGGTGACAAACCATCTGAGATAAAAAATTTTATTAGTAACTGAAACTAATATTTACTTTTTTTGAAGAGGTTTATGAACAAACTAAACAAGATAATACATCAAAAATTCTTAGTGTAGACTCCAACATTTCTTAAGTGATATAACGTGTTATTATTCTACAATGTTTATGAATACAGAGTATCAAATATCTTCACAAAATATACCTGGAATAAGTTAGAGGTCTGATCATTATGGGAGAACTATAAATAGCCATGAAAGTACTTTAATCCTTCAAAACCAGGCTAGATTTGATGTATTTCTTTATGGCCCTTACTTTATGTTCTTCTATGCATATTCAGGTATACTGTCTGTATGCCAGGGTTTCATTGTACCCTTATAATTAAATTTAATTGACATTTTGATGCTATTGAGATGTGGTGCCTTTAATAGATTATGATGGCAGAGGACTTATACATAAATAGATTAATGAAGTTATTACAGGAGCGGGCTAGTTATCGTGAGGGTGTGTTCTTGATTTAAAAAGAAAAAGAGTTTGGCTAAATTTCTGTCTCAGTTGCATGCCCTTCCTTGACCTACTGCCTTCCACCATGGAATAATGCAACACAAATGTCTTCACCAGATGCCGGCACCTTGATATTTTGCTTCCCAGTCTCTAGAGCTGCGAGTCAAATAAACTTTTACTGTTTATAAATTACCCAGCCTGTGGTATTCTGTTTTAGCAGAAGAAAATGGAAAAATGTACTTTACAACTTCATTCTTTTTTTTTTTTTTTTTTTGTATTTTTAGTAGAGACGGGGTTTCACCATGGTCTCGATCTCCTGACCTCGTGATCCGCCAGCCTCAGCCTCCCAAAGTGCTGGGATTACAAGCGTGAGCCACCGCGCCCGGCCACAATTTCATTCTTTTTAAAACAAAACTTTTTTATGTGATAACCTATTACTGAGTTTTATTCAAATGTAATAATATATGTAAATGAGATAAATGTTTTTAAGCTATGTACTGCCTGGTGGATATTAAGGGCATGTTAAATTTCTATAGCAAATTAAATATTTAATTTAAGATTTAATTCAATTATTTTTATAATTCAAACTATTTAATATTTAAATATAAGCTATTTACATCACATGAAGTTTTTTTTTAAATGTATGTCACATAGAAATTTGTCTTGTAATTAATAAATAGATGAATATACTTCTGTCTTTAGTATTCTTAGAAACATTGACAGTAGAGTCTATCTGTTCTAGAGGTAATATAGTGTAACCAGAATTCTGAAATTGAAATTTGCTACATATGAAACCAATGATATACTACATAATTTCTTCAAGGCTCATTTTCATCATCTATAAAAGGATAACTATAATAAAATTATACTATAGAATTACAGAAAGAATTAAATGAGATAATTCTTAATGCCTGATGTATAGGAAAGGCATAATAATTATTATGGTTAAGTTATTTAGTTGAATATTTAATTTATAATTGTTAATTAAATCACATTTAAATATATTTAAATTAATATTTATCCCTAGTACTGGTTAACTCACTAGTACTATGAGTTGCTCTAATCAGTAAATGATTTTTTCAACAATTTTTAAGTGGGAGCTAGAATCTAACAGATGCACCTTCAAATCCATCACTTATTTCATATCCCACACATTAACACAATATAGTTTTGGACAGAAACAGGATTCTGTAGCCAGACCCATCAGGCAGTGAAATTTGATTCTCTAATAAATATGCACAGGGTTCACAAATGAATTCTTGCTTTCCTAATTTTTTTTCATTGGACAATACTATCATATGCTTGTCACCATCAACCACTGATAGCTATTTATAATTTGTGGGATTTTTAATAGATGTATAGCTATACTGCAACAGTTAGACACATATTTCTGGTAAAACAGGTAGAAACAAATTAACTATTAAATATTCAGACTAATTGCATCTATGGTGTTCAAGACTCAAAAGGAAAAAGAAGGCACCAGCTTTAAGTAAAAGACTGGCAGTTGAACTCGCAATGTAGGTTCTATATACCAGTAACTCATTGCATCAGGTGAACCATTTGATATCTGACAACTTTAAGGTGGTGTTAAACCGCAGGAAATTGAAACATTAAACTTCCTGGTAGTTACGAGTCATGATGGTCCTAACAAATCACCAGAGGATATTTCAAATGACATATTATAGCTCATAATCCATCTACCTGAAAGTAGAGGGAGCTGAGGCTTTTGTGGCTGCTTCTTGTATTTTCATGGTCTCAATGTTTTTCATCATTTTGTACTTGTATGTAGAAATATATGTAGCCATAAAGTGCTAACTGCATGTAGGGAGAGATTTGAGAATTAACTGGAAGCCAAATTAAATTTGTAATACAGGTGATCTTAGATAAAAAATATACTTCATATTTGTGTTTCTACCCTTTTGGAGGACTTAATATAAACTTGGCATTGTCTGTGCTAACATTCACACAGAAACAAACTGCACTTTCTGAAAATAGGTGCACAGATCTATAAATAAATGAGAAAATAAATTTTCTACCTTGAGAGGTCATTTTAAAAAGAAAATAATGTTCTATGTTTTATCTTTCTCTCCCACAGAGACCTTCCTCCATTTGAATACTTTAACATTAATAATATTATTATTGTACAATTAAAGCTTTATTACCAGTGAAACCGAGATGTTTTAATGATAGAAATTATGTCATTTCGTTTTATGTTAATTACAAAGAGGAAAATTACCTACTATATCTCATAATCTAATATTACCAAATTTCAGTAAGCAAGATTAGATTCCTATATAAATCATACCTGAAAATTAAGGACATTTTTCAGTTCATATCATACACTATATTCTTTTCAAACTGTTTTTAAGAGTTTTCACTCCATTCTATTGCTTTTTTTTTCCCTATAAGACTTTGAAGATTAACGATTAAGTTTATTTATTTACTTATTTCTAAAGAGCCCAGCACAATCATAGCCAAATACATTTTATTTAAGAGGCCTAAGGTTTTAGAGTACTGATAATGGTGGGTAATTGGCACTCTTTCTATTTAGGGCGACTTAATCTGCTATTTAGAAAAAAAGAGAGATGGAAAAAGGCTACTTTCAGAAAATGCTTTGAAAAGTGAAAGGAAATGGCAATAAATGAAAACAGAAAGCATAATGTTTCTATGATTGGAAGTGAATAAAAGACTTCCATTCTCACAAACAATGTGTTCAGGGTAGTGAGAAAATATGTATTTAATTTTAAGACTATTATTTTCAATATATTCACTTCTTTCCATAGAGATTTTAGACTATTTTTTATTATTCACATCTTTAAAACAAAAAAATATATATTTTTGTAAGGCAGAATGAAAAATATTGCCTCACAGTATTCTATATGTGTTTGAATATTAATATCAAATCTTAATCTTTTAAATAAATAAGAAATAGAACAAGTAGTAATTTTTATGAAAGAAAATAGCGTAATATTTTTAAGTAAACAGAACAAAGCATCATCACTAAAATAAATAAAAACATAAAAGCAGATTGCCCTTATATATATTTGTGAGCACATTTAATGAAATGTTTATTTAATACAAATAAAAGTTTATATCAATAAATATGAAATCTTTCAATTTTGCAAATAATTACATTTTGAAATATCTTAAAGTCAGCCAAAGGAATTTCTGCAAAATTGTACTGTGTAATTTAATTCACTAAGAAATAGTTTTGCAATCAGTGCAAATACTAGCTCAATGCCTCCTGAGTATAAATATTAACATTAGAATAGAGTGGTTAGTTTCAGGAGTCACACTGGAGTAGTGCGCAATCCAGTCCACGAGTGTAAAAGTTTCATTATTATACAAGACTCATTTCATTATCTGAAGAACATAGCCCTGGGGCAATCAACCTTTGAGGGACTATATTTAAAAACAGAGTTTAATCAGCTCTGATGCATTTTGGAAGAATCTGCAGAATTGGCTAAGAGGAAAAATTATTGTTGAGATAGCTTTAGAGAAAGATTTACTTGCAAAGAAAGGTTGAAAAGGAAGCAAGATGGTCCCAACCAAATTAAAAAAAAAAAACAACTTTTATTTAAAATGATAATCAGAAGATTGCCAGAATTAACCAGGTTTACAAGGAAGCTGATCACGATGAAAAAGAAAATTTACATTATCATATCTCATGGTGGTTCTAGACCTTTAGACATCAATACTGCAAGTCGGAGTACAATTGGTTTGTGAAATCTAACAAAGATGGAAGTCTCCAAGTTGCATTGATTAAGAAACTATAATTAAACAGTGTGGCCATGTATTTTGTTTGCTTTAGAAGGCAAATTTGGGTTTCCTGACTCTGGGATCTTATGTGTACTCTTATCATCCATAAAGGCAGCAGAGGAAGTTTCCTGTTTTACTTGTACTTAGTCCTTCTTTGACTTAGTCTTCTCTCAAAATAATTCAGAGTAGAAGACCTTTAGCTTTTTCTCAGGCCACCATGTTTTTTCAGTTTCATCCTCTTCATTGCTTCTTACCTTTCTAGCCACTTAACTTCTTTCTTGTTCTTCTATCTCTACTTGACCCCTGAATGTTTTTTTTTCTACTTGTTTTGTTTTTAATTTTTGTTTTGAGTTTTAAAAATTGTTGTTGGCTTTTGGCGCCAATTCTAAACTCTTTGCTTATCCTTCTCCAATATCTTTCTGTATATTATCTCATCCAGATATTATCTCCAATATCTTTTGGTATATTTTTGTATAATATATTTAATATTGTGTATAAGTTCAAACATGCATCTCTAACCCCAATCATTTTTTTCTTTATACCCTATGTATATATTTAACTTTATATTTAAAATCTCCTGTTAGATGTCTGACAAAAAGTCTGAAATCGTTGAGGTAGGCCTATAATGGGTATGACTATAACTGTTTGGTAATTAAATTGTTGATTGCCACACTCGTTCCTTAGTCTTCCCTTATCAGCCATATTTTTTCAGGCCATGAATTCATTCAACCATGATTTTGTCACTGATTTCCATTCATTCTGTCTCCTCAAACATATCTCAGTAAACTTATATTCAAGAACACGTTGAGAACATAAATATTTCTCTCAATCTAGACTGCCAAAGTTAATAACTGCAATTTCTGTTGGCTACACAATTGTCATGTTTTCTGAATTATTCTCTATGATTCTGCAATTAAATCTATTATCCATGCAGCATTCTGAGACATATTTTAAGTATTTTACCACATATATAATTAGTTTTTTAAAAACTTCACAGGTCTTCCCATACAATTTAAACTCCTTAATGAGATCTAAAAATGTTTTTCTGCCTCTGCCTTGAACCACCAGTCATAACCACCTCCAGTTCATTTCCATTTTTGTCACGCTTGACCATATGAAATATCTTTACCTTCACGTCCCCACTCTCATGACATTCTTTTCATGCCAAAAAATTATGAATCTTCAAAACATAGCTGAAGTGATTTAAAAAAAAAATCTTTCTTGCTAATGCACCAACACTCTTAACCTCAGTAGTCTCTATCAATACACCAGGATTTGCTTTCTTTACACTAATCTGAATTTTCATCTCTTTTGGCTTTTGAACCATAAGCTCCACTTTTTTTTTCTGAGAGTGTCCATTAAAGACTATGTTGAAGCAAATTGTTCGATTTCTGTGTCCCATGCTTGATATAGTTGCTGTCCATTATATGTCAACCCTATTTATATTAAGTATGTAAATTAGGAAAATGAAGCAGAATGAGTTCCCCATAGTATTATAGAGGACTTTCCATTTGGAAGTTGAACAAAGCTTTCTTAAGAGAACGTTGCATTTGAAAAATGATGAGACTGACTATAAAATATCTAATGAATAAACCTAAAATGCAATTGAAACCATATAAGGTATATGATTATCCCCAATTAAATTAGCAAAGAGTGCTCTCAAAATGTATTTAAAAATTCTTAAAGCCTCAAATGCATATTGGGCAGTATAAATATTATAAAGGGTATGATTCAAAATCTAAACATTCCTTTGTGACCAGTACCCACATCAAGAAATGAAACACCACAGAGTACTTCTTTGATATTCCAGAAGACTTCTGATGCTGTCATCCAATCACTACCAAGTTCTGAATTTCTAAGAATATGTTTTGTTTCTTTGCTCATATGAAACTAAAACTTGTGTTATTTGTCTATTTGTAATACATATTTGTGACATCAAAAATTGAAAGAATAAAGGTTAAAAAAGAAGAAAAAATGTCACTGCCCAGAGACAAATTTTGGTATAGATCCTTCTTTTCTAATCATACACATATAATTTTTAAAACAAAACAGTGATTGCATAACTATATTTAGTTTTATAGTATATGTGAATATATTTCTTGCCATTAAATATTCTTTCCTATATGATTTTGAATGGTCTCATAATCTTTCATTGAGTGTTTGTGCTAAAATGTATTTAACCTACCTCCAATTGCTGACAGTTTAGACTGTTATAATTTTTTTCTCTGCTATTTGTTATGAACATTTTGATAGTTAAATCTTGGTACACTTGCTTGATTTTTAAAAAATTTTTATTATGGTAAAATACATATAACATGATATTTTCCATTTTAATTGTTTTAAGTGCATAATTTAACAGTATTAATTATATTCATTGTGTTCTGCATATCTACTTTCAAAATTTCATTACCCCAAATAGAAACTCTATCTATTAAGCTATAACTCTGCCTTCTCCTAAATTGTGATAACCATTAATCTACTGTCTGACTCTACAAATTTGCATATTATAGATATTGCATATAGTTGGACTTGTACAGTATTTTTTGGTGTCTGGATTATTTCACTTTGCATGATGCTTTCAAGATTTTTCATGTTGTAGTGTGTATCAGAAATTTATTTGCTTTTGTGGCTGAATAATATTTCATTGTATGTATTATAGATTTTATTTTTTACATAGATGAAATCATGCTAATTTTCTCTTTTGTGTCTAGTTTACTGTGGTTAATTTGACATATGGATATTTATACATATTTTACATGCAGTAATAAATTATTTATTTTGATTATCATATAGTATTCCATTGTGAAAAATATATATGTCTATTTTACTGTTAGGCATTTGGGCATTTTGCAATTTTTTAGCTACTGTGAATAATACTGCTATGAAGATTCTAGTATATGTCCTATGGTAAACTTATGTTTTTCTGTTGGATATATACTTTGGTGCAGAATTTCTGATTCATATATCCTGTTTTGGTAGATAAAGCCAAAGAGCTTCCCAATGTAATTATATCAATATATGTTATCACCACCATGAGAATTCTACATCCTCACCAAACTTGGCATTTTCTTTCTTTTTCATTTTTACCATTATGATGAGTATGTAGTAGTATATCACTGTGTTTTGAATTTGCCTTCTCCTTATAACTCCATTAATTCTTTTGACTTTTGCCCATATCCATATTTGACTTTCTGTCTTCTTTTCCATTCATCTGTTGAAATTGTTTATATATTCTGGATATACATGGTTGTAGTTAAGTATTGTGTAGTTGTCTCTTATGATGTTCCTTGCCTTTTACCTTCAAGTATGTCTTTTGATAAATAGGAGTTTAACCTTAATTCAGTCTAATTTATAAATCATTTTTCTCTTAAAATTAGCACTTCTGTTTTCAGTTTAAGAACACTTTGCTTACATCACAAAAATATTCTGTTTTCCTATTTAATTATTGTTTCCTTTTTACATCAAGATCTGCAAATCTAGAATTTCTTTTTTGTACATAGTGTGAAGTATGGATTTGCGATTGTCTCAGCACCGTTTATAGAAAACACTCTCGTTTCCTCATAGTACTGAACTATTACATTTACCTTTAATCAAGACTTCCATATATACTCCTATTTTTAGATTTGAGAAGTACTGATTTAAGAACTCATATTTAACTTTGTCACAATGTATAGTCTGGAGGGTGGCTATGATTGAGAAGTCACGTTAGCAGGGAACATAACCCAACAAATACACAGCATAATGGTGATTGGAATGGGACAGAGAGGAAAAATTGATGATATGTACTGAAACCATAATGCCAAACTGATTTATGAACTGGTTGCATATAGGACATGAACAATTAATGCAGTAATAAACTTTAAGATGAACAAATCAAAAGAGAAAAAGATTTCTTTTAATGAACATGTTATAAGTTGTATCCATATTGTGTATAAATTTCTTATTAGCAGTATTAACAGATTGCCCAGTCACAATTTAAATAAAAATGTCCCAAGCTCAGATGAAAGATAATTTGCATAGAGATAGATGGTTATTGAAGTTTTGATATTGGAAGAAACTCTGAAATTAGACAATAAATACAATAAAGTAAGAATATTAATTTAATCATCCTGCTTGTGTTCATTCATTCTTCACAAGTAGTAATTACTACAGACAAGTCTTATGAGCCTGAGGTTGGTAATAGATTACCTATTTATCAGAAATCAATTAGGGATGATTTCATTTCACATTTCATATTTGCCACATAAAACATTATGCATAATCATTATGCATGATTATAAAAAGAGATTATATTTACGAATCTTCTATAACAATTAAATTTAAATCCAGTCTTATTAAAACTTTGGTGATAATAAACATCATCACTAATAATGACAAAAAGTATTTTGTTTGCTGCCCTTTTTAGAAGTCAACATACTAAAAATGTGCCCATTCCTTGAGTAACTTCTAGCATGTGGTATTGATTTATGCATAATTAGGGCAAGCAGATACTCTATTAATGTAATTTGAGGGATTCTAAGAAAATCCCCTTTGAATAAATTAACTCCTAGTTGAATCTTTTAAAATGCCCACCATTAGTGATTTTCCCTGTAGACCCTTTATAGGGGATGTATGCAGAGAGTTAGGCATTACATTCCCTTGGAGAGGTAACACATTATCTGGCTAATGAATTAACAGAGAATAATTGGTTGGATTTACCACCACTATCCCTATTCATACATTAGATGGATCCTGAAGGGAATAGGAAAGTAGAAAAATGCAGATCAGCAACAGGAAAAGACAGGAAAGTCAGTGAACAAAGAAGCAGCATATTTTTATCTAAATGTTTGGATTGTGGCCAGAAAGCCCATGTGAAGATAGTCTGCTAGCGTTTGCATGTGTATACACATATTTATTTTATTATAGTATTTCATACTGTGTAAATATGGATACACATATACATGTATACACATATTTATTTTATTATATTTCATATTGTATAAACTGTAATAAAATTTAATTCTATCAATATATTACAAACATATATGATATTGACACTAACACATTGCAGTTTCTGAGTACTTATAAATTAAGTACAATTTTCAACTGTTTGAAAATTTTACACTATATTGCAATCTAAAAATTGAATAGTGGTTTTCCTATTACATTGCAAAGCAATTACATATATTTGCCTTTATAAAATATATTTTAATGAAGACTATTGTTTGATTACTATCTATTCTTCTTTGACTAAAACATTACTGAGAAATGAATGATGAAATAAGCATGTGAAGGTACAAAGAAGAATGGACAGCAATCAATCTTTTAGAGGGTTAATACTTTTACTTAAGGAGTATTATGACAAACTTTAAATTTTTACATTTAATAGAAAATGTCACTTTTTTCTGTATGCAAATAGCATTTTTTTCTTCTTTGTACGTTTTAGTACAGTCACTCTGAGAAAAAACAAAATATTTTGTCACGCCATATTTTTATTCTATGTCAATGACTATTATCACTCTGGTCTTTTTATTTTTTTATCTTTATAAATTTAAGGTGTACAAGTGTAATTTTGTTACTTGGATATGTTGCATAGTGGTAAAGTCTATTTTTTCCTTACCAGGTAAAACTTATATTGAAGGACTGTTTGTTGGGCTTGGTTTTGACTATGCTTCATCATCTATACTTTCTTTCTACAAGGTAACATAAATGTGAATAGCTTTAAAGATATCTGTGTAGATCACATCTCACAAATGTGTATGTTACTCTTGACTTTTTTCTCTTGGGCTATAAACTTCACTGTCTGCCAATGTGAAGTATTCACTTAGAAGCCAAAATTTAGCACCCAGAAATATCTCTAAATTTTTTGTACTGTGTTAAAATGTTCTTGCATTGCTATAAAGAAACACTGGGCTGAGGATGGTGGCTAACATCTATAATCCCAGCATTTTTTTTTTTTTTTTGAGACGGAGTCTCGCTCTGTCACCCACGCTGGAGTGCAATGGTGCAATCTTGGCTCACTGTAACCTCCGCCTCCCAGATTCAAGTGATTCTCCTGCCTCAGCCTCCTGAGTAGCTTGGGTTACAGGCATGCGCCAACATGCCAGGCTAATTTTTGTATTTTTAGTAAAGACGGGGTTTCACCATATTAGTCAGGTTGGTCTCGAACTCCTGACCTCATGATCTGCCCACCTCAGCCTCTCAAAGTGCTGGGATTACAGGCATGAGCCACCACTCCTGGCCGGGAGAAACTTGGAAATCTCTATTATTGTTTAAACGTATTAAAATTCAATGTTTGGATAATTCAAATATAGGCTTAATCAAAAATGTTTATAAAGATTTTTGCATAGGGATAGTAAATAGCACCTTAAAAATGTGATGAGATACAATAAATATTGGTACAGCTATAGGATGTGTATAGTAGTCTTTACTCACTTGCAGGTTTGCAAACAAGGGTTAACTACAGTCTAAAACATTAACTGAAACTTTCCAGAATTTAAAAATTAATAAGTATTAAATTGCATGCCATTCCAAGTAGCCTGATGAAATGTTGTACCATTCCACTTTGTCTTACCGTGGACATGAGTCACCTCTTTACACAGTGTATCCAAGCTGTATATGTAACCAGCTCGTTAGTCACTTAGTAGTCTTCTTGGTGATCAGACTGACTGCCATGGTGTCCAAATGCTGGTATTAAAGTAACTCATATTACTTAATGATCTCAGAGCACAAGAGTAGTGATGTTGGTAATTCAAATATGTCCAACAAAAGCTATAAAGTGCTTCATCTAAGTTAGATTTATATTTTACCTAACTATGAAAAAAAATCATACGCTGATAGTGCTAACATCTATGGTATGAACAAATCTTCTATCCATAAAACTGTGAAGAAGCAAAAAGAAATTTGTGTATAGTATATGCAGTCATGCATCATTTAAAGATGGAGATACCTTCAGAGAAATGTGTTGTTAGGTGATCTTTGTCATCATGTGAGCAACATAGACTGAACTTAAACCTAGAGGGTATAGCCTGCTACGACCTCTGTTATATGGTACGGCCTACTGCTCCTAGGCTACAAACTTTTACAGCATGTTACTGTACTAAATGCTGTAGGCAATTGTAACATGATGATATTTATGTACCTAAACATATCTAACATGTAAAAGGTACAGTAAAAATATGGTATAAAATATAAAAAATAATACACCTGTATACGGCAGCACCATTATAATCTTATGGAACCACCATTGTTTATGCAGTCAGTTGCTAACAGAGCATTACTGTATAGGGCTCAGTACCATTTTAGGTTTCGAGCATCCACTGGGAGTCTTGGAACATCGTCCTTACAGACAGGAGGAGATAATACTGCTGGTTTTTCAGTGTTGTTGTAATACATTGCCAATAACCAGATAGCTTGGATCACAGATTTTCATTCTATCACATATCTGAGCACCAGAATTCCAAAATCAAGGCATTGGCAGTGTTAGTTTCTTCCAGAAGCTCTGAGGGAGGACCTATTCCATGTCTCTCTCTGCGCTTCTGGTTAGAAGCTTCACTCCATGATGTTCCTTGGCTAGTAGATGCGTCACTCCAATCTCAGCCTGTCCTCACAAGGACCCTGCTTTTGGGTATTGTTTTGTCTTCTTTTCTTTCCTATAGGGTGCGTATCACTGTGGGTTAATCCATGGTTAATCCAAGATGATCTCATCTTGAAATGCTTAATTTAATTACATCTGCAAAGACTCTTTATTCAAAGAAATTCACGTTCAAAGGATAAATATTTCGGGGGAGCTATTATTCAATCTAATATAGAATAGAATATAATAGAATATAGTCTTTAAATATTTTGAGTAATATTTAACAACATGTAAAAATATTAACTGTAGAATGTTACACCAAAACTAGATATAGAACATAAATATATTTTATCTTTCTGCATACTAGAATATGAGTAGTATAATATTATCCAGATTTTATATATAAATTGCTAGATGGCAATATAAACAAATGATACTAGTGTTGTGGGACCTCAAGGGAGTGAGGACTACAGATGCGTTTTTTTCTTTTAATTGTGTTTTTCACGTTTTCAAATAACCATGACTTACTATTATAACAATTTAAGTTATAAAGTAATGAGCTATTATATATTTTAGTGTTATTCACTGTATTCATTGTGTTAATATTCTTAATTTAAAATATAGTGTTAAATAAAGTTTAACTTAAGGCTGCCTCCTTACATATTTTAAGCTTGGCCTAAAGGCTTTTCTGCACATCGTGAACTGTAACAAGTGGACCTCCACTTGTTACATACCATAACCTACACTTGTGCCAGTCACAGAGTTTTGGCCGATCAAATGTAGCCAACTGTTCGAACCATGTTCAAATAAGGCCAACACCGAGCTGTAACCCATCCAGCTGTTTCTGTACCTCTCTTCCATTTTCTGTCCATAAATCTTCTTCCACCACATGGCTGCACTGGAGTCTCTGAGCCTACTCGGGCTTGGAAGGCTGCCCAATTTGCAAATCATTCATTGCTCAATTAAACTTTAAATTTAGTTGAGCTGACGTTTATCTTTTATCAATAGTAAACAGACACATATGCATTTATATATGCATGTGTATATATACATATATACATGTAAGTATGTGTGTGTGTGTATTCATGTGTATATACATATATTTTGGTCACAAACTTAATTTTGGTCACAAGCACTGGCAGTTACAGTGAAATAACGAAAAAAAGGCTAGAAACAGAAGTTTTCATATTCCCTTAGGAATATTCTGTGAAATGTATTAGTATTAGTCCCTAAAATCTAATTGTCTTTAAATATTTTCTAAAGTTTTGAGGTCTTAACTACTAAAGACCTTGTTGTGGCTATTTGTAATTACATTTATTAATTAATTCAAAGTACTATATATTGAGAGGCCAATATTACTTCTGACTTTGAGCATATATTAAAACTATTTTTGATTTGGGATGATACTTGTAAATCTGATTTTTTTTTTTCCTGAATGAAGCCTTTGCAGGATATAAAGTCATCTTTGGTGAGTCATTTATATAGATTTATTGCTTCACAAATGTTTCATCTCTTTGCCTACCAAGCAAAAGCAGGAGACTTGGGCTCTAGTTCAGTCCTTATGGATTACAGGATGTATGCCCTTGGGTAGTTTATTCCTTCATTTTTGTTGCAGTTTTCAGGGACCAATATGTAACATTACTTCATTCTTCTCTTGTTCTGATTCAATAAAGAATATGAGAGGAGATAAATGTTTATTAAGATGTAACTTATAATAATGACAATGCTAATTGTTTAAAATAATTTTAGAAACTCCTCCAGTTGGATATGCAAGCAATTTCTCATTATTTAAAGTCAACTAAATTGTTACCTGCAAGTCTTCCTTGGACAAAGCCTGATTCAATAAGTTTATGTCCTGGAAAAACAGTAGAGCATAGCCTGCCAGGAGGTTGGCAGGAATGAAAGAGAGAAACTGAAAAGTACCTGCAGAGAGAAAGAGTCTTTCCCCCAATTAGTCTTCCACATCAAGTCAGTTATCCTTTCTCTTCTAGGGAGGTCAGTGATGGAGTGTGAAGCAGGAAGTATAACTCTCATAATTCATTTTATTTATCTTTTCTTTTACTTTGCTTCCATGGATATACAAAACACGAGCCATAAACATTCTTCCTCACACAGGATTTGCCCTCTCTACCCCTGAGGCTGATATGAACATCCAATAAAAATTTAGTATGATCTTACGGCCATTTGTAGCCACTCACACACAATATGACAGAAATCCACACAAAATGTGTTTCTGAAACATACATTTTCCTTTAATGATTTTATGATTTTGTTCATATTATTTTGCCATTGTTCCAATTTGATGCTGTCCTTTTTTTCTTACAATCTTCTTAATTTTTTTCCAAATCACACGATTGTTTTCTCTTATTTAAAAAAAATTCTTTACAACTGTGAAGTGATATGCATCTAGTTAATATTTGAATTTGAAGTGTTGATGTCATTTATTCTGATTGGCCAATAACCACTAGTTATTAAATATTTTAAATATAAATCTTGTTTATTTCATTACATTGTTATTGTTCAAGTCTTTTTCGATAGTTTGTTAGCTTAATTAGAAACACCTTAAAACATGACTTGACATATATATATATGTTATATATATTGTGGGTGTGTTTATCACTGTGCTTTACACACATATTAAAAGACTTTGTAAGTTAAAAGTGATATATAATATTAAGGCATTTTAACTCACTTGAAATTGAGTGTTACTGATTATTAGAAAAGCAATGAACTACACATAATATATGGAGGTTTAAAACATTCTTAGACCTAGGTATATGGAGCCCATTTATTATATATATTATATATTTTCCATCACTAGTTTTTAAACTAATGAAAATATGTACATATGTTTAGGTTAGATCAAATAGAGGAGGTAGAAAACAAATTTATGATCCCTTTCCCTTCTCCTTCTAACTTTTCCTAACACAAACTGTTAGACTCATTGCAATAGATAAGTTGAGAGGATCTCTGGTTTTTGTTTCCCTGTTTCAAAGTAGATATGAGGAGGTCTTTGCTCAATGTCTATAATACTTTATGAATTTATTTCCCTCTATATTATGTGTTCAGGCTCTATGTTGCCCTTATCTCTCTTTCTAGACCTCTCTCTGCCATGTTCCGTGTAAGATAAAAATTTTCCTTTCTATCATACACTTTTATCAATTACTGCTCATATCAATTTTCAGGCAGCTTTACAAAATATGTACACTTTCAGAAATCCTAAAAATATGTACACTTTCAGAAATCCTGAGTAAGACAAGTAAGAATGGGCAAAGAAAACTGATAAATGGAGGAATAGGTAGCATCTAGGGGCTCATTGTTTTGACTTAAATATACTGAGATCACAGAGCATTCCTCAAGGACTGACGCCTGTCCACCTGCATCAGAATTGCCTGAAATGTATTATTAAACCTACAGTTTCCTGATCCCCACTTCTAAACCGAATCTTTGTGGTTAGATCTTGGGGGTCTGCATTTCTGAGAATGCCCTTTGATTTTTTACTTTCTAAGTAATAGAACTGCCATTTGGCAGGTGCTTCACCTACTTCTTTCTTAAAGTTTAGCAAGGTTTGCTCCACCAGGTTGCATTGAAATAAACGCTGCTTCATTTTTGAATTGAATGAATTCTATGTGTTTTGAAGATTCTGATTTTCCAACTTTTGGTGTGACATATTTGACAGTGATGAAATTGTTAAACTCTAAAAATGATGAATATGGTGTTTTCAAAATTGGAGGTTTAAATGGTGGACTCAGATCTCATTGTAGTATATTAGCTCTGTCTGGAATTGGACACTCACTGAGCTTTCCAAAAGGATTTCCATTTCTGGGACTACCAACACTTTGTTATGAATGTTTTGTGCTTAGGTAAGAGATTGCTGAGAAACCTGTCAACATTATTATGCTAATGTAAATATTGGCCCACACACAGGAATTCTATCATTCTGTTCCTAGTCTTCTTCTTCAGACGTTTCAAGTAATAGCATTTACAATTGTGAGCACAAATGGTACTCGCTGTGATTCAGGAGTCCTGGGACCATCTTTCAACATGATTACAAATAGCATGTTATTTGGCAAACTAATTTGCCTTTGACCCAGTTTCATCGTCATCCATCATAATAAAGGCTTAATGCAGACAATAATTTTACCCCTGTAATTCTATAACAATGTTTTTTATAAGATATAGAAAAGCTTCCATCACATATGACTGTATTAAAAAAATGCAATAACCCAAGGAATTGTCTATACAACTATAATAAATAATTTGAGTGTCAGACTTTGGTTTAAAATTATTTGCCTTTAAGTTTCTAAGTATGTATAATTTTTTTTTAATGAATGGCTTTAGTTCCTACATATCAAGGTAGATTTGATAATAAATAATAAGCCTACTAAAACTGAGATTTCAATTTAAACCAATACTGTATTAAAATGGCTACAGCCTTAAAATCAAATTACACTGGATACAGTTATTCACTGTATTAAATAACACAAAGTCATTGTTAAATATTTATTCTCTTACCTGGTGTTTATTCAACAACACATTGTGTAGTGAAATTATACATTATTATAGAAAAAAAAGACGCCATTTATGTATCTTCATGGGTTCATGTTTTAATGTTGTTTTTCTTGGTGAGAACATTGCAGCCAATCTTGTTTACTAGCATTTGGAAAACACTTTATTCAGAATTCTTTCTGGAAGGAAATAACTTTAATGCATTATTGGTCCTTGTGTTGCAATGGTGACTGATCTGGAATTTCAAATAAACTACTTCAGAGTCCAAATGTTCCTCATGCTAAAGATATTTTCGCTTTATTAGCATTCCATAGAATAAAGTATATCTTATGGGTTCTTTAATCTACAAATAGCATCAGACACTTTGTGAAAAATATTTTTATTTTATTCTTTAAACTCATTAAGTTTTTAAAATACATGTTTTCACCATTTCTCCCCTTTATCTATTGAATAAGAATGAATGTTAAAGACAAGGTGGTTAAACTTAAAGTATGAATTTGGTTGACATCTGAATTGAATGTATTAAGTGATACATTGCTTTACTTTTTCCTTAAGACAAATTTCCAAATTCTCTTGCTTTTCCAGACATGAAAACATAGAAATAAGCTAAAAAAATTAAATAAATAAAACAATTCAAAACATTCAAAACTCCCAATTACCTAATGAAGGTAGCTATGTTATATATTTGCCTCATATACTACTATTTGGTTCAAACTTTTTTTTCATTTTGTAGAGAATGGGTTCTCACTATGTTGCCCTGGCTGATCTCAAACCCCTAGGCTCAAGCTATCCTCCTGCCTCTGCCTCCCTCAGTGTTGGGATTATAGGCTTGAGCCACTGTGCCTGGAATATACTACTACTAAATATTGAAAAAATATTTACAAGAAGAGAAAAATACAAACAGTCTTCAGGAATTACTGGTATTTAAAAAGCCATTTTGTATTACAATAATAACATAATGTGTAATTACAAAATATCTTATCCCGTTTCTGTAACTAATACATTAGAAAATGGAATGTTGCTTAAAAGTTAGGTGAAATGTGTGTGCATAGTAAAAAGCAATTCAGTGTAAAAAGAAGGATTGCCAGTTTACCAAAAGAAAATACTTTCAAAAAAAATTTGGACACCACAATATGCTTACTTTGATAGTATATATGTATTTTATCCTCTCCACAACAATTTCCAGTAATAGCCCATTATTGTTCCTGCTGTGCTACAGAAAGCAGCATATAGAATTACACAGAATATCAAGGTTGCTTTCAGGATTAAACATTTTGTAAGTACATCAGAATTTTTCAGGACTACAATCATTATAATGAGATTTTGACTTTTCGGGATTCCAAGCTTTTAGGAAATTTCAGGTAGCCCATCTTACTGCAACTCCAAGTGACAGAATATATGTGATTTACTGACTGTGAAAATAATTATACTTACTTCATTTAAAATGATGCAGATTTACAATGATAAGCACATAAATTTGCTATAGAAGTTAAATTGTGTAGGAGACTAGCGTAAGATTCCTACAACAAGGAATCCACAGTCTATGCCAAAACTATCCAAGGTAATAGTGGATTCTGGTGAAACTGATGATAGTAAACTCCAGGTCCTTTCAAGACAGCTGATACAGTCACTATCTTTGACAACAAGATAACTCTTCAAATCCCAGTTGATCACAACACTAGATGGTCAGAAGATATGTTAGATCAGGAAGGGAACAAGTGTTTAGAAGAAATGAGCCCCGTCAACAAAGCTGTAACCTCAGAAAAAGGCCTCAAAGGCCTCTGCTATCCACAGTGGTTACCACTGATAAGTACACAGCTTGAAGACCCAGAAGGTAGTTTTCCAAAGGCTGAGATGACAGAAGAATGTGGCAAAGAAACCAGAAAAAATACTTGCAGTCTGCAACTACTGGCCTGCCTTTAAAAATGGCAACCAGCAAAGTCCTTTCTGATTCTAAATTTATTGGTAAATGTTTGTTTCCTTCCAAATCATAAATAAGATCCAAAAAATATACCAAGTCAGATTGTCTCTACACTCATCAAGAATACCTGAACTGCTTCAAGAAAGTAGCAAGAGCATTAGTACCATATGTAAGTAGTCATCTTTGCCATTTCTTGCCCGCTTATTTTTAAAAAGTAAAATATTTGGCCGGGCACGGTGGCTCATGCCTGTAATCCCAGCACTTTGGGAGGCCGAGGCAGGCGGATCACGAGGTCAAGAGATTGAGACCATCCTGGCTAACACAGTGAAACCCCGCCTCTACTAAAAATACAAAAAATTAGCCGAGTGTTGTGGCACGCACCTGTTGCCTCAGCTACTCAGGAGGCTGAAGCGGGAGAATCGCTTGAACCCTGGAGGCCGAGGTTGCAGTGAGCTGAGATCGTGCCACTGCACTCCAGCCTGCGTGACAGAGCGAGACTCCGTCTCAAAAAAAAAAAAAAAAAAGTAAAATATTCTTTTTATTACCTGAACACTGTAGATTTAACAGTTTCTAGAACCACCCTGCCATCACTGTATTGCCACAACATGCCTTAAAGTGGTTTCAGCTTTAAACCGGGATAAAACCCAATCCCCCCAGAATATTTTGTGTTTTTGAAAAAGTTTCCACTATGGTAAAAGTTATTTTACAGATCTGATCCAATCACTGAAACTTGCAGTATATTGTTTTCTTACTAAGATGCTTATTTCCTTTATAATGTGTCTACTTTTTTACATACGGAATTTTATTCAGTGGTCTTAACATGAGTGGTGTTTGTTACTATGAAAGAAAGTCAGTATAAGGAACAGCTAAAATTTTTTTAATTTTTAAAATATTTTTGAGGCCCAAAAAGGGATATATGAATTATATATTATTTTTCTTGGGGTTTACCAATATTTACATGTATATTATATATTTATATATAAAATTATGTCAGCACTATTTAGGATTTTTCAATCTTTGTCATAAATCTATGTGTAAACCTTAGAAGTTGTATTTAGCATGAAAAAGAGATCCTAGGGCTCCATGCAGATTCATCAGAAGTGAAACACAGCATTTGACATCCTTTCTGCTCCTGTGCATCAGAAAACACTATTTAATTGCACTACAGCCTTTCTGGAGCCCCTCTATAACTATGATGATGATGGCTCTTCTCACTATTCTTGATTCTCTCTGGTTAGATCAATTGGTTTCTAGATTATAGTTTTAGAAATGCTGAATCCTGTCACCTTCCCACAAATAAGAATGTCTGTATCGCAATTATTAAATGCTTTTGGAGAGAATGAAGACAAACCTACTTTTTAACAATTTTTTTTTATGTAAACAAGGATCTTTAGCAATAACCAAGAACACAAGGAATGAAAAACAAAGACACAGGCTCTACATTAAAAGTCGTTCACCTTTTAATTGTGTTAAAAGATGAATAAACCTGAAAAGATATTTTAACATATGAAGCAATAATTGGTAAAGGTAAAAACATGGGTGGAAAAATAACCCTCCTGCTAAGGTTTGAGAAACTGTATGTATGTTGGATTAGAATTAAAAGTTACTGAGTGAGTCCTGAGGAAATGCAAGCATCAGTGCATGGTATGAAAGGAAAAGTCAAAGGAATTAAGATTTACTCTGTGACATTTCTAAAAATAAGTAGAACCCAAACAGTGTAATGATTCAATACAACCATTTAACATGATGTGTTAAGATTTTTTTTTAATTGTATTAATTTGGGGGCTCAGAAAAATACCTCTAAAATAACAAGGATTAGTCACAGTGGGATCCCACCACTGGCTGCCAATTACTATGCAGTAGTAGTGGCTTGTCATGATGTAACACAGCATGAATTTTTTTCCCAGAGGATAATAAAGTTGATTTTTTTTTCTGCCTTTTTGTTAGGGGTTATATACAGTATTAACCCAGGATCAGAACTGTGGAATTAAAGCATACTTTTACTATTTCCAGCCCCAAATTCTCTGTAAGCTATAACTGTTTCCATTTTGTGCCAAAGATACTTGAACTACTAAACTAAAAATTTAAATTGCTCTCCTTTAATTAGCATTGCTGCTTTTTTGTAAGTCAAAGTAATATTAACAGTTAGTGAAAGTAGTGTTTCTTTACCCGAATATAATTACATGTATTATAATGAACCATTTTAAAAGACCTTATTGCTAGAATTCACTAATTGGAAAATAATAGAAAAAACAGGTATCATGCAATTATTTGCAATGTGTTTGAGGAAACTCAACTAATTTTGCCAATTACACTAAATATAATAATCTCTATTATTTTTGTTCAGAAAAAATAAAATTTCATGTTGAACATAATATATAATGGTATTCTGCCTAGACTTGCAAATTTGCATAGATAAGTAAAAAATGATAATTTAATTATTGTGCTAGTGTGATTCTATCTTGGTAAGGAAAAACAGGTTAATGCAGTTATAAAATAATAATAATAAATAATGAGGAAATTAGTGTATTATTTATATCAGTGGTCTCAAAGTTTAGCATTCATCAGAATCACCCAGAGGGCTTGTTTGTCTTCATGCTCAGAGTTTCTGATTCAGTATGCCTTGAGTGGTACCCAGGAATTTACATTTCCAACAAGTTACCACATGATGCTTATGCTACCCACACTTTAAGAACAATTGGCCCATGGACGACAAAAATGATTATTTGCAGTAAGTAAACAAAACAAAACAACAATGATAACAAACAGTATAAAACGCTATTTCTTTATGTTTCTACCTACGCAATGGCAATTCTAATCAAGGTCAGCGTTAAAATAACTCTTCCCACAGAGGTTGCATGGCTCCCATTGTGCAAACCACCTCCCTTTTGAAAAAGAGAAGAGGAGACAAAAAATAAAAATAGACAGACAGAGACAAAAATAAACAGCAGGAGTCCAACCTTGCCTGTTATAATCACATTCTACCATTATAACAGTTTTCTGCTTCTATCATATACTGTATCTATATTATTTCTAACTTATGTATACACTATATCCATGTATATATGTTATATATTTCTAAGATAAATGTATATTTAGATAATAAGACAGACTAATAGATTCTCTTCCATTTTGCATTATTTGTCCCAGTGGGCTTTGTTGGCTGTTGCAAATTGGCTTCCCTGACAGCAGACTCTGAAACAAGGATGGGCACGCAGGAAGCATCTGAGGAGTGCTCTGCATCAGCACCTATGGGCCTAGGGCAAGAAGCCAGACTAAGTATAAGGAAAAGTTAGGATGTAGTATTATAATGGTTAATATTGTATGTCAACTTGACTGGGCCATGGAGTAATAGGACATTTGTCCAAACATTATTCTGGGTGTGTCTGTTAGTATGTTTCTGGATAATACTAATATTTGACTAATATTTGAATTATAGTGAAGTCTTTTGTCCTCCCTAATGTGGGTGTGCCTTAGTCCATCAGGTGAACATTGAATCGAACAAAAGGCTGAGTAAGAGGGAACTCCTCCTGCCTGACTGTCTTTAGGAATAGTGAAGGTCTTTTCCAGTCTTCGGAAACATAGACATTAATGGGTCTCTGCTTGCTAACTACAGATCTTGGTACGGCTCAGCCATCATAATCATGTAAGCCAATTGCTTATAATTCTCAGTTATAAGAAGAGGCAATTTCTAAGTTGTTTACCAAGAATTTACGTTAAAACAGCGTAAAGTTATTGGTGGGCTACACATTGTTATTTGTATCACAAATTTCAGGAACATGAAGATAATGGGTGAGACTGCTAGTCAGGAACAAAGTACCTTTAAACAGTTGCCCCTGGGCATGGGTGGTGTGGGTGTGACTAAAGTTCCCTACTCAAATATCTCTAGGCCTGATAAATTTAGCATAGTTCACATAGCTCAAACTGCTGTTTTTCTTTTCTCAGTGAACACATGTGACCTGAACACATGTGTGAGCTTATGGAGAGCCACAGGTGAATCAATGGAGGATGGTATGGGGAACTAAACCACTTGCTGTGCCATCAGGCCTTATTCATGCCCAATCCTGTATATATCCCTTCTGATGTTATGGTAGACTGCTGCTGGGCACACCAACCTTGTGACTTATTCAGGGTGACTCAACCCAGCTCAGAATGGGCAGTTTGCCATATGTTGTCACTTGATGAACCATAGCCATGTGTTCCATTTTTGACAAGACCAGTAGTATGGTGTACTGGGACCAAGTGAGAAATGATTTTTAAAGACAATAAATACTCTGCCACTTAACATAGCCATGTTCAGCACTTTGAATAAAGGCTCTGCCACTTAACATATGTAATATGCCACTTAACATATATAATATAACATACAATATGCTGCTTAACATACACAACATATAATATGCCACTTAACATATATAACAATATGCCAATTAACATGCCACTTACATATAACATATATGCTTATGTTATATACAACTAATAACATATATATAACATACATGCCACTTAACATATGCCACTTAACATATATAATAAACACTCTGCCACTTAACATAGGCTTGTTCAGCACTCTGGGGTGTCTACATTTTGCATAAGTCACATAGAGCATATTTTACCATTACTAGTATCTCCAATATCATTTATACTACAGCCCAAACTTGTCTTAGCCCTTTCCTACTCTGAGCCTTACTCAAATGCAGCAACTTTTATTACATTTTTATATGGGTTGAAACAATATTCCCATGTAGAATATACTGTCTTAACAACTCAACGTGTCTCACAGGACATTGCGATTCTTTTAAATGGTGGAAGTTTAGATACAATGATTGATTCATTTTTTTTTTTTTACATTGAACTTCACCCTCCAGATTATTGGATTTCTATACATTTTATAAATGTGACAGCCCTGAAACTTCATAGAGTTTTGTAGCACATTTGTTCTTAAAAGGCCTCCAATGAACTTACCATTTCTTTCTTATCCCATCTTATTCGCATAATGTCGTGAATATAGTGGATCATTTTGCTATGCTGTAGGAAGCTAGAAAGAACGATTATCTTTAGACAAAGTGAGACTTTTACCATGGCCTAGTGCAAGATTGTATGTATACATTGTTTTTCACCCTACATAAATAAACCATTTATGATCCTTGTCTTAGTTCATTTTTTGCTACTATAAGAGAATACCACAGATTGTGTCATTCATAAACAATGTAAATTTATTTCTCACGGTTCTGGGGCCTGGGGAGTCCATTTCAAAATGCTGGCATCTGATGAGGGCCTTCTTTCTGAATCATTTTTGGCAGAAGGCAGAAGGCAGAAGGACAAGATAGTGAGTACTTGACAGCTGGAAGACGGGCAATCTCATCTTCTCGTAAGAAATCCACTATGATAACTAAACCCCTCCATTGATAATGGCATTAATCCACTAATTATGTCCCCGTCATCATAATCTAATCAGTTCTTAAAAGTTCAACCTCCCAGCACTGTTCCATTGAGGATTAACTTTCTAACACATTAACTTTGGGGGACACGTTCAAACTGTAGCAATCCTTCTTTCTGATAGGGATGAAAAAGACTGCATGCAATAGGTAAATGCACATCATGTACATATATCAAGTTGGCATTTTATCTTACAGCAAAGGTGCCACATATGTAGCATAGCAATTGCGATGAAGAATACTACCTATTTAAATCTGTGAAGGTCTACTGCAATTATCTTGGGTCTATCTGGCTTCTAGAAAGGCATGTCTGATGAATTAAATCAAGCTATATCAAGGGCCATCATCTTTACGTCCTTTTATATATTTTAGGGTGGCACTATTATAATTTATTCTCATGAGGAAAAACATTGTTTTTGATTTATAACCATGGAAGAAGGTAAGGCGGGACATTTTAGAGGCTTCCACTTTTTCATTTCCTACTGTAGATAATAAGTCTTACCCCATAGTCCAAGAAATCAATATGCAGATTGGGATATCTACCAAGTATGTTCTTCAGACACTAGGAAACAAATCAATAGGTAGTTCTATGGATCCAGTGAACCAAAGGTGAAGTGGAACCAGGCTAGGACTAGTCACCAGTCACCACATTTCCCTTTCTAACAGAGAACCTTGAGAATGTCTTTTTTTCCCTGCTATTAGTATTGATTCTTACTGTGTAATATTCTCCCAATGTTTGAGGTATTTCTCATTCCCAGTGTATTCTTGCCCAAGCAAATGGCCACTGGTTTCATTGAGGAAAAACTGAGGAATTCACCATAAAGTTGCAGGGCTATCCTTTCAGGGAACAAAGAGCTATGGGCCTATGAACTATGGGCCTATAAACTGGCTCAGATATGGAAACTGGGCAAGAGATATGCCTTTTATTGATATGGATCTATTTAACCTCTTGATCGTCAACAGTTTGGGTTGTATAGATAGATCAGTTTTCTTCTTGGAAGACCACTTATCTTTTCCCTAGGGATACTGTTTCTTAATTAAGCACCTGCATTGGCTCTCTGAGGATCATGTACCCATGACTGAGACTCCAGCCTTGTCACTCATGATTATTGTGTTTTTCTTGAATCTGTCGGTTAAGTGCTACCACCTGGCTTCTGTAATTTCAGTTTTGTACCATCCTTATTACTCAATAAACCAAGTTCTAAAATGGCATCTCCTACTTCTATCCCTTAAGGAGTTGTAGAACCTAGCCAACATGTGCTAGTGGGATCCAGGAGAAAAAATATAGGTCTGAATTCTAATCAAGAACAAATGGAACATAAATTTAATTAAAGGATATATAAATATAGGTATAAGTATATATAAATATAAAACTTACAGAATATACCACCCAGGCATGGACCCCAGCTTCAGGTTGATCATCAGACTTCTAAAGGATGCTACGATCCCTCTTACCATTCTTTATTACCTTGGTCAATAGAATATCTCTTGTACCCTTCCTGACGACATAGTCAACTGGTGAGTGGTGCAATCTTCCATAGTATAATCAATCTGATGTCTTATTCTTTGAACACTTTGATCCATACTTCCAGTCTTTGCATAAAAATCTTATACTTCTACTCAACTTAACATCGGCCATTTATTTCTCTAAGTTTTTAAAGACATATCATCATAGTGTTTGCACTGTATTCTAGGGTCCCTGGGTGGGTGATACACTCTGTGAAGCATATATCTATATATCTACATCTATATCTATATCTATATCTGTATCTATATCTATATCTATATATTTTGAGACGGAGTCTTGCTCTTGTTGCCCAAGCTGGAGTACAATGGCGTGATCTCGGCTCACTGCAACCTCCACCTCCTGGGTTCAAGCGATTCTCCTGCCTCAGCCTCATGAGTAGTTGGGATTATAGGCATGTGCCACCACACTGGGCTAATTTTGTATTTTTAGTAGAGACAGGGTTTCTCCATGTTGGTCAGGCTGGCCTCAAACTCCTGACCTCAGGTAATCTGCCCACCTCGGCCTCCCAAAGTGCTGGGATTACAGGGTGAGCCACCATGTCCAGTGTCTATATTTCTATATTTCTTTAAGGGTCTCTTGCACCATTAACAGACTCAGCATTTCACCAGACAGATCACATTTTGGCTTAATGCTAATTATGGTTCTTAGCCAGAAGGCTAATGGAGGGAGATTTTGAGGAAACTCTGTTTTGATTTTCAGGGCAGAGGCCTCTGTGTTTTATTCATGTAAGGAAGGACTGCTATACACAACGAAGAAGGAATGAGCCATTTATTCAGATTCAGAGGATTCAAGATAATCTGAGTTTTTGAGAATATAGAATGTTCAGTGCCCAGATGCCTCTATCTCCTATCAGAGCATTCCATTCTTTCCTACTTAAAGCCTGGACATAAGCATAACATAAATGCCTACATTTCTTTGGAACTCAGTGGCCTTGTCTTGAACTTTGCTATTTTGCTGATGGATGCTCTTAATAAGCTGCCGGCTTGGTCTACGGACTATTACATAAAGCCTTTAATTAATGATTAATCATCCTTGGCCTTGTAGTGTCTTTCTCTTCACCAACATCCATCTATTTCCATTTTCCTTATAATTGCTATCTCCCCCATATTTTTCAAATGATAAACATGGAACAATTGCTAGTGCATTTTCTCCCAGTGGTACGCCATCACATTTCACCACTAGTGAGAATTTTAACAAATATGTTGCTAGTTCTTAGCAGAAATAAGCACTATTTATGCTTGACCCTCAAGCAATGAAGGCCTCATTACCACCTTTCAATTAGTAATCCAGCACCAATATTTCATATTGGTGTCTGCTTTCTCAGACCAATTCTGGAAACATTGATGAATATGTTTCACAAGGAAGCATATGGTTTGACAGAAGAATCAGCATGCCATGTGTTTATTGGGGAGTGCTCTAGTGATCAACATCTGAGGGGAGGGAATGAAAGCATGACTGGGCAGAGAAAGAAGTTGGACAGCAATGTAGTACAAACAAAAGTTTCAGCTGACCTTGCAGGGATATTAAAAACTGAAAGGCACTTTAAGGATATGTTGCACTGAGAGAAGAGATCAGATTTTTATATATCCACAGTGACCAATCACTGGATGCAGAAATGGATGAAAAATTGGGCAAAATGACTTTTTTAAAGCAAAGGGCAATAGTGAGATGAAATTTTAAGCATGACATCCAATTTCACTCCTAGTAGCTGGGAGAAAAGTCCTTCCATGCTGAAAGAAATTTCTAATGGTGTATTATAGTGCCCATTACATTAGCACACAGGCATATTGCATATTTGTCTTCTCATGCTAAACAAAAATCATTAGGGCTTCAGAATTTCAGCTTAACATGTATGAGATATTTTCTCTGATTCTTGCTACTTCTATTCTGTTCCTATTAGGTAGTTGATTTAGTTCCTCTAGGTCACTGCAAATATCTCTTCAAAACTATCCAAAGAAGCTTTGCCTAATTTTATATTGCCTATCTCCACATTAAATCTCAAGCAGACAAAGACAAGGCACCCACTTTGTCTTCCTTTACTCATTTAATAATTAATTGTAGGCTTATTTTTTTTTCCATTTTCCACCCGAGCAATTCTCTGGAAACTTATGAGTTATTTATTGTCTGTATTGTATACTTCATAGTTTACTATTTCTGCATTACATCATAGGCTATTACTAATAGCTTATTGTTGACCAGGAGCCTTATCAGTAATATAAACAGTTAACACATGCTTTGTATGTTATATATAATTCCAGGTAATTTACTGTGCTCTTTTTTTTTTTTTTTTTTTTTTTTTTTTGAGACAGAGTCTTGCTCTGTTGTCCAGGCTGGAGTGCAGTGGTGTGATCTCGGCTCACTGCAACCTCCGCCTCTGGGGTTCATGCCATTCTTCTGCCTCAGCCTCCTGAGTAGCTGGGACTACAGGCACCTGCCACCACGCCCGGGTAATTCTGTATTTTTAGTAGAGATGGGGCTTCACCATGTTGGCTAGGATGGTTCTACCTCCTGACCCTGTGATCCACCTGCCCTGGCTTCCTAAAGTGCTGGGATTACAGGTGTGAGCCACCACGTGCAGCCATTACTGTGCTCTTATATCAAAGTAAGCTAGAGAAAATAAATACTATTGCAAAGATCATAAGGAATAGAAAATATATTTGCTATTCATTAAGTGGAAATGGATCTTTGTAAAGGTTTTCATCCTGGTTGTCCTCAAGTTGAGTAGACTGAGAAGAAGGAGAAAAAGGAGGAGGTAGTCTTGCTGACTCAGGGGTGGCAGAGGCAGAATCAAATATATGTGTAAGTGGACACTTACAATTTAAACATGTGTTGTTCAAGAGTAAACCATAGTCTTATTTGACATAATGTAATGACATATTGTATAATGTCATCACTGGTGTGATTACTTCATTACCTTTGTCATATAATATAACCTAATAATATGGAAATGACTCTCCCATCATATTTACAGGCCTCATTTACACTGAAAGGGCAGGGCTTGTGCACTATGGCACAGAATTCTACCTAAAACATTATATTAGTTTGGTCATTATTTTGCTTATCATTTCTGTGATGTTTTTCTATATCAATCTTTTGTTTTAATAGATGTTGCTAAGGCTGCCAATCATTTCCATATTGCTAAATCCAACAAATAATTGTAAACCATCATCTTCCTTGACCTCTTAGAAGAATGCAATTTCTTGACCATTTCTGAAACACAATACTGGACTTCCCTAATTCATTAAAATTATATGTGCCATTATACATTCTAAGGCTAAGAGGTGTCAATGGTATAACAATACATGATTATTCATTGGCCATCCCAAAAAACAAGTTATGAGTAGTCCTCAGTAATAAGCAAATAAATATTTGTCTAAATACTTATATTTTCCAACTACCATTTAGGAATTTTATGAAACTGATTCCTCTTCTACACATGTTGTAATTATGCCAAATCTGTAGTACCGTTAACTGTTTTGTAGTATATATAGATTCCTAAACTTGATGCCTGTAGGATCTTTCAGAAATGTATAATCTGAAGAGGAAAAAAATATATTTTTGGAGATTAACTAAATAAAAAACTAGCCATAAAAATCTACATACTTTGTATATAAAATATTTACATTGCCAGTGCTGGCCATATCCATAACTTTTAAAAGTTTGCTTGTTGAGCAAACGAACACAATTACAGTGTATTTCTGTATAAAACATTTATTAATGCATATCAGAAACAAATATAAAATGCTTATATATTTATGATTATCGTTACAATGAATAAATATGTTTTGTGAGACACATTCAAATGTAAGACACATTCTCTTGTTTTTACAATAGCATGATAACATTCAAAAAATCTACTAGAACTTAGAATCCTTGAGCAAAAAATATTATTGAGCTGGAAATAAATAAATTTCCTTGTTGGGTTCTGACTTCTCTCACTTTATTTTTCTATTACTTATTGGGTAACTCTGCATTCTTTATATTAAAATATTTCTATTTATTTGTTTCATAAATTATAATTACTGGGCATAGTACAACTATTACAACAGTATTTACCCTATATGTAAATATTCAGCCTGACTAATTAAAATATTACCTGAATTACCAAGTGTGCTAATTGTAGCATCACATTTAGCATATGTAACGATGAAACTAGATTATTCTGGGGTAGTTCATAAAACAGTCTTTCATATACAATACTGACATACATTTTATAATTTAATTGCTAGCACATAAATGATAAATTATATTTGTGTTTATAAGTATATAAATTCAGGAAAATTTTAACATGACACAGACCCTGCCTGAGTTTATATCCAGAATATTTTATTGTAACCATTTATAGCTTTATTTATGTAAAATCTGAATGTATTCATTATTGATACACTTGAATTAATAACAACAGATCAAATTGAATAATATTTATTCAGAATGACCCTAAGTTAGGAAAAGAGGTGGGTAAGAAAATAACAATTTAATTTCTTTTGGACAGAACAGAAACATAATTCTATCATTCTTAGTTAAATATATTTTCCTCACTGTTGTATCCAACCTCTAGAATTATCACTGAGCTTCAGAAAATTCAGGGAAAGGGTCTAAGGCTACATCTGGGTTTTTAGTTGGAGATCATCTATCATTATTGGATTGTTTATTGCTCCTTTTAAGTCTATTCTTTCTGTCTAAATTTTGAGGGGCATTTTTACAGTTATAAGCATCTCTGTGACTTGACATCTTATTTTTTATTTGCTTGTGGTTTCCTTTTTGGTTCTTAGAACACTTTTTAATTATTTTTGAGATGTAAATCACCCTTGTAAAAAAATATATGACATTAGGTATTACATACAATAAAATATGTTAGCTTCAATCCCAAACCCTGGTAAATACCATTAATAGTTGGCACTTGAAAAAAAAAATAGGCCAATGGAACAGAAAAGAGAACCCAGAAATCAATCCCTACATTTATGGTAAATTCATTTTCAACAGAGGTGCCAAGAATGCACCACGTGGAAATGACAAACTTGTCAATTAATGGTGCTGGGAAAACTGAATATCTACATGCAAAAGAATTAAATTGGACCATTATATCACTGCATATACAATAATCAACTAAAAATGAATTAAAGACTTAAATGTAACACCTAAAACTATAAAACCACTAGAAGAAAACTTAGAGAAAAAGCTCCAGGATATTGATCTGGGCAATTCATTTTCGACATGATATCAAAGCACAGGAAACAAAAGCAAAAATAGACAAATGGGATTATATCAAACAAAAGAGCTCTGTAGAGCAGAAAAAAAAAAAAGTGAAGAGACAACCTACAGAATGAGTGAATATATTTTCAATACATATATCTGATAAGGGGCTAATATCCAAAATAAACAAGAAATTCAGATAACTCAATTTTGTAAGAAAACTTTAAAAATTGGGAAAGGACCTAAATAGACATTTCTCAAAAGAAGACAAACAAATGGCTAACAGGTTTATGACAAAAATGCTCAACATCACTAATCATCAGGAAAATGCAAATTAAAACCAAAATGAGATACTACCTCACACCTGTTAGAATAATTGTTATCAAAAAGACAAACGATAACAAGTGTTGGTGATTCGTGGAGAAAAGAGAACCCTCACACACTGTTGGTATGAATGTAAATTAATAAAGCCATTATCAAATACAGTATAAAGGCTTCTCAAAAAAATGAAAATGGAACTACCATATGATCCAGCAATCCCATTGCTGGGTATATATTTAAAGGATCTAAAATCAGTATGTTGCAGAGATATCTGCACTTCCATGTTCATTTCAGCATTATCCCCAGTATCCATAATATGAAATCAAATAAGTGTCTATCAATGGATAAATAGATAAAGCTGATATATATACACAATGGAATACTATCCAGCCTTAAGAAAGAATAAATTTCTGTCATTTGTAACATCATGTATAAGCCTAAAGGTTATTATGTTAAGTTGAAATAAGCCAGGTACAGAGAGATAAATACCATATGATCTCAGTTATGTATGTAGTGGAAAAAAGTGAAACTTACAGAGATGGAGAGTAAAATGGTGTTTACCAAAGGCTGCGTTGAGGGAACTGGGGACATGTTCATCAAAGGATACCCAATTCCAGTTAGGCAGGAGGAATAAGTTCAAGATATCAACTTTACATCATGGTGACTACAGCTAATAACAACATTTTAAATTTGAAAATTGCTAACAACAGATTTTAAGTGTTCTCACCACACACACACAAAACAGTAAGTATGTGAGGTAATGCATATGTTAACTAGCTTAATTCAGCCATTCCACAAAGTATACATATTTTTAAAAATCATTTTTTGCATACATATAATTTTTACTTGCAAATTAAAATTAAAATAAAAAAATGGTGGCTATATTTTCATGTATTTTGCCTTTGAAATAATCGATCAAATTATGGCTAGTATATACATATAAACATTTCACATTTTTCTCACTTTTGTTCAATAATTCTTTTTTTCTTCGTCTAGTTTCTTTTTTTTTTTTGTCAATGTTAATCCATTGCTGGAACAATTTTATAACATTTAAAAAATCTTAGTCTAGAAATAAATACATTTCCTTGTTGGGTTTTGATTTCTCTTTATTTTTTTATAACCCATTGGATAACTGCATTCTCATAGTATTAATAATAGAAATATATCATGTTCATTGATGTTATGGCACCACTGTATTTATTTTATTAGAATTCTTTTGCAATCCTTTCAAAAGTGAATAAAAACAGTAATAAAATACAGCCTTAAATGCTAACATTTAATTATTTTAGTTAATATGCAGCATTTATATTACATAAATGTACACTTAGAATATAAAAATTAAAAAGTAATATTTGTCCTGAAGTTACAAGTTACAATCATTCTCTTTTATCACTCCTCATTCTAAATTTATTTTCCTTACAATCACTTTTAAGTCATTAACGTTATCTGCTATTTGCTTTCATACTTCTAATTCACTACCATTTCTTGCTCTTTTTTACATGCTTCATGTATTGATGTTAATGTAGAATGATGTGTATAATATCTTAAATTTGCCACTGCCTGTACACATAACTATATTTTCATTTTCCTAAATCTCTCAATAAAATTTAACCACCTTTTTGGTGCTATTAGCAGTCAATTTTTAGATTATGTGACTGAGTAAAAATTCAGATCTAAGACAGAATATGTTATGATTACACTGCCTTTATTGATTTTGAGTGTCTTTATTAAAGATCTAATTTTCTAATTTATTTCATTTTCTAACTTTGTATACTGTATTAGTCCATTCTAACATTGCTAATAAAGACATACCCAAGACTGGGTAATTTATAAAAGAAAGTTAAACTCACAGTTTAGCATGGCCGGGGAAGCCTCAGGAAATTTACAATCATGGCAGAAGGCGAAGAGGAAGCAAGGCAGTTTCTTCACAGGGCGGCAGGAAGAAGAACTGGAAGCAGGGGAAGTGTCAGACACTTATAAAACTTATAACAGGATCGACCGAGCGCTGTGGCTCACTCCTGTAATCCCAGCAGTTTGGGAGGCTGAGGCGGGCAGATCACCTGAGGTCAGGAGTTTGAGACCAGCCTGACCAACATGGAGAAACCATGTCTCTACTAAAAATACAAAATTAGCCAGGCGTGGTTGCACATTGGCCCATGCCTGTAATCACAGATACTCGGGAGGCAGAGGCAGGAGAATCGCTTGAACCTGGAAGGCAGAGGTTGCGGTGAGCAGAGGTTGAGGTGAGCCGAGATCACGCCACTGCACTCCAGCCTGGGCAACAAGAGTGAAACTCCGTCTCAAAATAAAAATTTAAAACAAAACAAAACAAAACATCAGATCTCCTGAGAACTCACTCACTATCATGAGAACACCATGGGGGAACCGCCCCCACGATTTACCTCCACCTGGTCCCACCCTTAACATGTGAGGATTATGAGAATTACAATTCAAGGTGAGATTTTGGTGGGGACACAGAGTCAAACCACATCATGGACTTATGAATTAATTTTCAAATACTAACTGTTTTAGTCAGGGTTCTTTAAGAGGGACAGAACTAATAGGATAAATGTACACAAAAAGGGGAGTTTATTAAGGAGTATTAACTCACATGATCACAAGGTCTCACAATAGGCCATCTTCAAGCTGAGGAGCAAGAAGCCAGTCCTAGTCCCAAAACTGAACTTGGAGTCCAAGATTTGAGGGCAGGAAACATCTAGCATGGGAGAAAGATGGAGGTCAGGAGGCTAAGTTTGCTGATCTCTCTACGGTCTTCTGCCTGCTTTTATTCTGGTCGTGCTGGCAGCTGATTAGATTGTGTCCACTCACATTAAGGGTGGGTCTGCCTTTCCCAGTCCACTGATTCAAATGTTAATCTCCTTTGGCATCACCCTAACAGACACACCCAGGATACTTTGCATCCTTCAATCCAATCAAGTTGACATTCAGTATTAACGATCACACAAACAAATACAAAAAATCTTCTGTCGTTATGTTCAAAGACATTAGTTTTTATTTCTAAAGTTTCTCTTCATTCTTCCTCCCTTTTCTTTCCTTGTCTTTTCCTTTCTTCATTCCCTTTTTATTCCCTCCTTGGAGATAGCTCTCCTAGTGTCCTTCTTTGTTATTCTTGCGAATTTTTCTCCTGAGTATTTTTATTCTCCATTATTCTGAAAATATGTTTACCTTATTCTTAAACAGGATCACTTATTTCCAATTACAGCATTTCTTATATTCCTCTGTCTTTGTTTACTCCCACGATTGGATGGAACACATTCTTCAGTAACTTTTTGAGAAGTCCACAGAGTTGGTGAAGTATCTGTTTAGAGAAACATTATTGATAAAATATTTTTTGATACTTTCCCATAAGTCGTGGCTTCACATAAATAATTTTGGATTTTAAAAGATGTTCTCTCAAAATGTGGAGACTTTTTTTCTTGATATTCTATATTCCAGTTGTAAAAGCCACTTAGCTGTCTAAACATTTTAGAGTAAACAATTTCCCCTTCCTCTCAAATTTTACAACGATAGATTTTGGTATGAGGTTATAAATTTATTTATTTTTTCTTTTTATTGGCCTTTTTCTTTTGGAATATTCATTTCATTTCAAAATAATTTATATATTTAGTATGTTTTCTTATTTAACTTATTTTTATATCCTCATATTTTCTCTATTTATTGTATTCTGCAATTCACATTATGAGGATGTTGGAGAATGCTAATATTTGTATCTTCAGTATTTTTTTAATCTATATAAATTTTTTCAATCCATGAGGAATTTTCTCAACTTGTATCTTATAATATTTTGCATGTCTCATCTCTTATTTTGGGTCACGCCTGTAATCCCAGCACTTTGGGAGGTCGGGGGGGGCAGATCACCCGAAGTCAGGAGTTCGAGTCCAGCCTGACCAACATGGAGAAACCCCGTCTCTACTAAAAAAATACAAAATTAGCCAGGTGTGGTGACACATGCCTGTAACCCTGGCTACTCAGGAGGCTGAGGCAGGAGAATCGCTTGAACCCGGGAGGTGGAGTTTGCAGTGGTGAGCCAAGATCGTGCGCCATTGCACTCCAGCCTGGGCAACAAGAGCAAAACTCCGTCTCAAAAAAAAGATATACTATTTGTTTTCTGTTATTTATTTTATTGACCACTATTCTTTTAAGAAAAAAAAAATACAGTGTTTCCTCTTCCAATATTGAGAAGATTTCTTAGTTTTAAAGGTTTGTCTCAAAGTATATACATGCATATTTTTTATTTAAATCATTTTTCCTTTTCTTAGCTTTGAAATATGTCCTTCATTATATATTTTCCTCAAATGCCTTGATAATTTTCATTGTGATTTCAGTAAGCATAACTACCTATGCTGAAATTTAAAAATCTTTACAATCTTAGGACTAAAGCAGTGCTTAATTTCTGTCTGTTGCTAACCATTCATAAAATTGTGTGTTGGGGATTCTGCTCTGTGTCATCATCATGTTCCCTCTTTGACCCAGGCTGATGGAGTGGAACTGATGGATTGTGATATATAGTTTGGCTCTTTGTCCCCACCTCAATCTCATATTGAACCGTAATCCCCCATGTTGGGAGAGGGCCCTGGTGGGTGGTGATTGAATGATAAGGGTGGACTTCCCCCTTGCTGTTCTCATGATACTGAATGTGTTCTCAAAATATCTGTTTGTTTAAAAGTGTGTAGCAGCTTCCCGTTCACTCTCCCTTCCTCCTGCTCTGCCACATGAAGAGGCTGCTTGCTTCCCCTTCGCCCTTCTGCCATGAATGTAATTTTCCTGAGGCCTCCCCAACCAGGCTTCCTGTACAGTCTGTGGAAATATGAGTCACTTAAGCCTCTTTTCTTCATAAATTACCTTGTCTCAGGTAGTTCTTTAAAGCAATGTGGGAATGGAATACAGATTGTATCCAATGACTATGGCAGAAAGAAGCTCTTAAAGTTTCTATCCGAGAATGAAAAAATCCACTTTTACTCACATTCTGTTGACCAAAACAAATCCTGAGGCTAAGCCTAAATTCAGCATGCTGAAAAGTGAAAAACAAAAAAAAAACACTTTAACTCACATACTCACATTCTGTTGACCAAAACAAATCCTGAACCTAACCCTAAATTCAACATGCTGAAAACTACAACTCTGACATATGGCAAGAAGAGAAAAAATAAACAATTTAGGAAAATGATTAAATGGTGCATAGTTGTGCCTTTATAATTAATAATGAGGCACCAAAATGCTTTAAAAGCCTGAGTGGGACTAATTGATAAGAAAAACTTTTAAAATACAGATTCTCAAATTTTATTTTCTGGCGTTTCATCTCCTTGACAAATAAATGTTCACAGAAAGAAATTCTCCTAGCTCTTACCTTGAAAACTGCAGTTAGGGCAACATTCTAGCCTCAGACATTGTGGAAACCAGGTTGAGAGAAGTTGTAGAACTTTCATCTTCAATGTGTAAACCCAGTTTTCAAGATGGCACTACACCTCCATATTTAGTGTGCCTGTTTTAGGTGAGTCCAGAATTAACAACTCCATAGGATGTGAATTTTGATTGTGTCTATAGCTAACAGAATTCATAATTTTTAGTTTTTTGGGGGGCATTGTTGTGGAGGTAGGAAAGAGCATATATGCTTCTAAATTCTTCCTTTAAAACCTTCAAACAATCTCATTTTTTCAGCTCATTGGACTCTGCCAAGGAGCATTATCTCTATAGAATCCACTAGCATTTGTTTTCAATACTTTTTCAGCTCTCTTTATTTTATGTATACTTATATACAAAATTATGTAGTATTCTTCACTTGATCTTAGCCAAAAGGCCGAGAAGTGATAAAATTATGTATTATTCTTATCTTGGTTTATCCATTTTGATTCTGGGAGAAACACTAAATTTGGAAGTGTTTATTTTGGACTATTCATAAGAGACAGAATAAAATGATGGCATTATTTCCAGTTTGCTGGAGAATGATTAAATGTCCTTGTGACAGTAGGAATACCGAATGAAGCCATTTAATACTCTCATTAAAATATTAATATAATTTTATTGCCTGAAATCATCTAATACTGAATCTTAAAATATATATTTATTATGGGAATATACTACTGATAGGCTTAAAAATGCTGAACATGCAGTAATACAAAATGTAAAATTTACTGAGAGTAGCTTAGGTGATAAATCCAGATTTCTCCAATAATGGCAGAGGATTAATTGGTACTATATATATTATTGTTGTCTTTTTTAAAACTTGATAACAATTGTAAACGTAATAAAGCTTCATGACCATTCAAACTGCTGGAATCAAGATAATTAAGGTATACTTAAATCTAGATAACACCGAGAGTTAATTTAAGTAGTGACTGAGCTTGAACATTCACAAAGTAACATGCAAGATACACAACCTAAAGCAATTGAGTCAATTTGTCAATCAACAATTTAACATGGAACATCTATTTATTTTTATCCTTTTTTTAGTTTGATAAGCTTTTATAAATACAGAGGTTTAATCAAAATACTATATAAGGCATTGTCTGCTGAGTTTCTAAGCAAGAATAAATTTTCAAATATGTAGGCAATATAATTCAGTGTGAATTTTCCTAGTATATTTAAAGCTTGACAAATGTGCTGGGTGTATAGCTACTTTTTCTTAGCTACAAAATCACCTTTCCATACTGTGTTGTGATGCTATGTCTGTGAATCTTCATATCACATTTTTCCTATACCAGCTGACTCAGTGAAATGTTCTTCCCATAGTAACTGATTGTAGGAATGAGAGGGCACTTGGCTTCCTGTTTCTTTCTGTGTTACCCAAATTATTGATGTTTACCCTGAGGATGGCAACTGTTCCACCTATAGTTAGGTCCAATTTCCTGTTTTTGTTCCAAATCTGCCACAGCATTTTATTATTCTGTTTTCACACATACTAGAACCAGATGACCTGGGGGCTGGTAGAGAAGGTCATAAGAAGTCTGTCTGAGCTCTCCTGAACTATTAATAATGCCAGTCTCTTCTCTTTATCCCCTGTAGCCCTAGGAATCTCAGCTGTTTTCTGTGGTAACTCTGCGTTCCCCTGTCCTTTTTTTATCTTTTCATTCCTTATGTACATGGTTAAACCATTTTTTATACAAAAGTCCTCTTTGCTTACTACTATTTGATAGCACAACAAGGTGACTATAGTCAATAAAAATGTAATTGTACATTTTAAAATAGCTGGAAACATGTAATTGAATTGTTTGTAACCCAAAGGATAAATGCTTCAGGGGATGGATGCCCCATTCTCCATGGCGTGATTATTTCAAATTGCATAACTGTAACAGAACACTTAATGTACCTCATAAATATATACACCTACTATAAACCCACAAAAATTAAAAATTTTAAAATTTACAAAAATCCTCTCTGTTTAAATAATTTGTGTTGTCTCTTTTCAAGGAAGTTAGTAGGGATTTAAGCAGTCAAATGGGATTTGATAAAGACATTAAAATGTCTGTGACCTTGAAAAATGATTACAATGTGGGTGTCAGACAAGAGAAGGGGTAACGAGGGCCAAGAAACAGAAGTAACAATGAATAGAGATTTTGTAGCAGAGAAGGAAAGTGAAGACTAGAATAATTAGGACAGAAGACGTGTGCTGGAAACTAAATCAGACAGGCATAACAATTGGAAAGTTTGTTGATAACTCTTACTATGGGATGTAAATGGCCTTATAATAAAAAGAATAAAAGAAGTGGCATATATAAGAAAGATATGAAAGGCCTTGAAAACCAATAAATGACCTTTAAGTGAAATCATATTGCTATTATAAGTTGGTCCAACCAACAGAAAAGAATTCTATAAATAGAAAAGAAAATATTTTATTTTAATTTTTTGTGGCTATGGCTATGATTAGTTTGAAAACGTATAACTATGGTAGATATTTGAGACTGAAATAAAAAGCTATCGGAGATACATTATTTATTGAGATTGAAAGAAATCGAAGTGTCAAAGTGACTTTATGGCTTTAGAACTACTCATAGAAATGAGATATTAGGTTTAAAAGTGATTCCAGGAAGTCAGGAGGTGGGAGCAACGAGAAGGTTAGAATTTGAATTTTGATTGTGTTGAGTTAGCAGTAATGGCAGGATTTTTAAAAGATGTCATAAAGGTGGGTAGAAATATATTTCTCTTTTATTGTAGGAGAGAAAGAGAGAGAAACAGATGTGTAACGATACTAAAATATAAGGTGCGTGTATAATTCTAGTGCAGTAATATGGAAATCACTTTGAAATAAACCATTTTCTAGGAAAATCTTAGAATATAAACATATTTTTAGAGTTAGAAACAGAGAAATCTAACATTTATTGACACGAAACAACACAGCAACACAATGCTTTTGTTTGATACTATTTACACATATATGTAAATCCCTTTCTGTTTTACTGAGGCATCTTAACTTACATGAAATTATATTGGTTTTATTTTGGGGCAGTCACTGATTTTAACTCTGCTTTGTAGAATTTCTCTGTCCTTTGCGTGAGTGTGTCTGTGTGTGTGTGTGTCTGGTCACTTACTACCCTGGCGGGTTGCATGGCATTCTACTCACTTTCATTTATGAAAAGCAATCACAGAGCAGACTGGATTCGTCGACAAGACATTCCCAAAAAGGAGACAAGATTATGGTCTGCTTTTCAACGTCTCACACTCCAGGACCTTGGCTCTCAAATGAGAGTGTGTCTTTCCCTCCTCCTTCTCCCTGCTCTGCTCTATTCGTTGGGTCAAAAACTTCTATTAGGGGATAGGAAGGGTGGGGTAATGAAGGCAGAGTTTTTCCTATGTAAGTAAGTCTTCACTGCCAAGGAGGTTAGTCCTTGGCCTAATAGGGATTTATTCTGTCTGCTGCCAGGGGCTCAAGCTGTATTCTCCAAACAGAGAGTGTGGATGTCTGTGGTGTTCTCTAGGCCATGTTCAGCTTGCTCCAGCCTTTCTGTCACTCACAACACTCAATACAGTACACCCATGTCCCTCCAAACCCAGTGTCTTATTCTGGTTGTGCTGCTACAACAGAATATCTGAGACTGGGTAATTTATAATAAGCAGAAATTTATTTTCTCACAGTTCCAGAGGCTGTGAAGCCCTAAGTTCAAGAAACTGGCATCTGGCAAGTGCCTTCTTGCGGTGTCACCTTATAGCAGAAGACAGGAGAACATGAGAGAGAGCCCATTCCTCAAAGCCCTTTTAATAGCAACATAAATCTAACCATGAGGACAGATTTCTCATGACCTAAACACCTCTCATTAGGTTATACCTCCCAATACAATTGTATTGGGGATTAAGTTTCCAACAGGTGAATTTTGGGAGACATAAACCATAGCTCACCTTTGCTTATGGAGCTTTGTGTATTTTTGCCAGAGTTCTGCCTCCTCCTTTAGTTTCCTGGCTTCTTCACTGTAAACACTGGAAAAACAGAGGCCTCTTTTAAGTCTTTAAAAGATCACAAAGAATGGCATGGAGATGTATGTACATGGGTTTAATTGCATTTATTTTCTTACCAGGTTCTACACTATGGTAACATAAGTCCCTCCTTACTAAACCTCCAGACTAGTAATTAGGCACCATTATCTTTCATATATACCCACAACTCCAGGAAACACATGTCAATCTCTCTCTAGAACTCTCTCACTACCATTTCCCCTCCCTTAACAGGCCTCCCTGAAGAGGGCCTATGGGTTCTGCAGCCCTCCTAAGTTTGGACAAAGGAGCAACAGGCCAAATGCCGTTTCACTCAGGGATGGCTGCTCATGTCTGCCATTGATTCTTTTGAATGGCTCTGTTCTTATTGTTTGATGTGCCATAGTACATATGAAATCCCTTATATCATATATAGGTATTGAAAATATTCTAATTAAGAAAAAATAGCTATAAAATATATTATGATCTTTCTTACTACTGTGATAAATATTCCTACATAAAGTCAAAATAAATCATCAAGTGTAAAGTGACAGACTGTATCATATATTCAGTCTCCTTTTCTAACCACTTGGGAAATTTGTGAAACAAACTTCCATTTTCTCTCACTCAATGGAGAGCTCTTTCCATTTTTTCCTGAGGTCTGCCTGTTTTCTCACCCGTTATCCCTCTTCTACCCCTACCAAGGAGGGACCTCTAAAAGGGCCCGAGAGCAGAAATAATAATTTTTTCCAGGCAGGATCTGACCACGAAGTGCTCTATGGGGATCATCTTGCTTCCATCTTTGTTTTTTAAAACAATATGGGACTAAAAGGCTGAATTTGAAATTAAAATTATCCTGCTTCTAAGAATTGGCACATGGCAGAGAAAAAAGAGCTATCCTCGTGCCAATCAACGGCTATCCTTGGTTTTGTTTTCGTTTTTGTTCTTTCAACCCAGGCCGCTTCTAGTACCTGGAAAACTTTTGTGGGCTTATGTGCATCTTCAAAAGAACTCCCAAGCAGATAATCCTTGGGCATCCAACATCATTAGAATTGTGCACAGTGGCTCTGATCTGCCCTTGGGAAATTAGATCCTGAGAAAAGACCTGCTTATGTTGTAATACAGTTTTGAGATTTGTGCTGCAAATTACATAGTTCTAGTCTGTTGAAACGTGGTCAAGAAGGGGCATACTGAGTGTTGGAGAAACATAATTTAAAACAAAATATTCTTCCAACCCAGAAAATCTTTCCATAAGGGTGAAGAGAAAGAATAACAGTTTAAATCTTTAATAAGCAGTAAGCCAGAATGGAACGCACATCCCATGCCATTCTCTAAGAGATTGCACAGATAGAAAGAAATCTCACCTTTTGTATAGTCAAGCAGATACAACCCGTTCCATACAAGTTCTCAAGATTAACAATAAGTAGTCCTCAAGTATGAGGACTTGACAATACCACTTGTCACACACAGTTCATCCTAAAATCACTTGGTGGTTGAAGTGACCATCTGTGTTAGCTAATTGGCTTTTTCCAAAGAAAAAATAAACTTCTCATATCTTTATGACAGGAAGTAGATTTGCCACTTGGAGCAAGGTTTCCACAGAAGTTTGGCTCTTACACTCCTACAGAAACTTGGAGATGGGGTGGGGCAGGAAAATAGGGTCTGGAGGCAGGGAACATAAGGACAATTCACACTTCAGCTATAACAGGAAACATGCTCTCCATAAAGCATACACAGTAAATAACTTTGTAGCTTTACTTAATCTTCTTCATTTACATAGGGCGTACCCCAAGCAGAGAGTATTTAAACTCCAAAAAACGTCTGTAACAGGGTCTTTGAGCCACTATATTAAGGCCCAATCCCACGTTGTAGAGTATACTTTCATTTTCTTTTCTTTTTTTTTTTTTGAGACAGAGTTTCACTCTTTTTGCCCAGGCTGGAGTGCAATGGTGCAATCCCAGCTCACCGCAATCTCCGCCTCCTGGGTTCAAGTGATTCTCCTGCCTCAGCCTCCTGAGTAGCTGGGATTACAGGCATGCGCCATCACACCCAGCTAATTTTGTATTTTTAATAGAGATGGGGTTTCACCATCTTGGTCAGGCTGGTCTCGAAACCCCAACCTCAGGTGATCCGCCTGCCTCGGCCTCCCAAAGTGCTGGGATTACAGGCGTGAGCCACCATGCCTGGGCAAAAAAAAGAAATCCCTTCATTCCTTCCTTGCTTTGTGTGTTTTGTCCAAGTATTTGTTCAAGATGCCAAGAACCTGGACACTCTCCACCATTACCATACTTCGGTGAGCCAGCCTGGAGGAAGAGGTAAGCCCAAAGTTTGGGATTTATTCTTCTCCTTTCTTTTTTTCCTTTATGCTCCATACAGGGGAATCTCTTTCTCTCTCTTTTCCTTTCCACCTTGGTTTAGGAGGACACTCTGTGGGTCCTGCAGTCCTCAACCTGCCCAAAAGGGACGCCCTTGACAGAGTTTCCCAGGACGAGTATTAAGCCCTTCTTAGAATTTTCTCTCCCAGTTGCAATGCTGCTTGGCCCCAAAATTGTTTAGAATATGAAGTTTACTGTTTAATGAGAAAGTGGAATGGCATTGCCTGGGTCCAGGCTGGTGTGCTGCTGTTCTAAGCAGGGGGCCTGGTTAATGGGTGATGCCCTCCTTTGGTACTGTTTGGCCCCAGTGCTCCTTGGAGTCTGGGGAGGTTTAGCCTTTAAAAATTAAACTGTCATGGAGACTGCTTTATGGAAAATTCTGGTTCACAACCTTCCTCGGATTATCTATTGGGCAAAGTAAAACTGGCAAGCTTGTAGTGCTGTCTCACGGCTAAGGTTCCAAGCTACCAGATCTTCATTTATATGTGCGTATGGATGCCTAGATGTGTTTATTTGTATGTACACATACAAATGTGTCTACCAAACTGGCTTATAAGTAAAAGAGCGCTCACAAATTAAGTAAGTAAGTCTAGGCAATTTTCAAGCTCACGTGACCTAAGTATAACTTAACTAAACAAGCTGGCTTTAAAACTATTGGTGGAACAAAAATAGAAATGCCTTCGTGATTGTCAGCATACATTTTGTCTGGATTTTATGTTTGTCTTTGCTGGATATTTTAAAATGTCAGTGGTTAATTCAAGCTGGGAGATGCTAAGAGAGAGCCTGCCTTCCATTTTATTCACAGTCTCACTGAGATAAATGCACATCTGATTGCTTCCTTTGGAAAGGCTAATCAGAAACTCAAAGGAATGCAACCTTTGTCTCCCACCTGTGATCTGAAAATCCCCAAGCCCCATTCCTTACCTCAAGTGGTCCCACCTTTTGGAACCAAACATATGTTGATTGATGTCTCATGTCACCCTTATTAAAAGTAAAAATTAAGTACAGTGAATGAAATAAATGTTTTAGGTAAGTTTTTTTGTATAAATTAAATCTTAATGTTATTTTTGATGCCCATTTAGTATCTGGATCATTTCCAATTAAGAAAGGGCTGTGGTAAGGGAAAAACTCTGGAATTTTTCTATCTATAAATATGCATATCTAATTCTGTTTAACATGTAATTCTGTAAACAAAATGTGCCAGAAAGGGTTATGCTGTTAGTGAAAAAAAGAAAAAGAATAATTTTATCTAATGCAGACATTATCTAAAAGTTCAAATTACAGATTTGAAAGGTTATTTATGAAACAATGTAGTAAGAAATCATTAAATAGGGGAGGAAGATGTGGAAAAGTTTAAATAATAAAATATTCTTTAAATCCAGATAAAGAAATGATTATATTTGGCTAAGAACTATTTTCATAGTTAAAGCTCTTAGTCTTAATTAAAGTAAAATAAGATGTATTGTAAAGAAATGCATTGGCAGTTTGGCAATTCTTTTTTAATATAGTTAAGCATGAAGCTGAATTTAGCATAAAGCCAAATTTCACATCCATGCTTACATTGCTTCACACCACGTTTGTCATTTTGCATGGATAGTGCTGGAGTACTTATTTTGGCCATAAGCCTAAAGTGAATGTCTTAATTACACTGAACGTACAATGATACTGGTGAACTTAAGGATACTGAATTGTGTATCAGGAATAAAATATTCATTATGTAGGTTTTTGGGGGGCCCTGAGTAACACTGTAGCCTCTAGGGTAAACTGAGTAGGAAAATTTAGAGTTGCTTTCCTGCTTACTTGTTTTTGCTTCTAGTTTTCATTCGTTTACTGTTTATTCTCCTCTGACTTTGCTTGGGTATCCATATATATATAGAACCATGACACTTTTTAGTTTCTAGTGGAAGGCTTTTATTTGGTTCTGTTATTTTGTTTTCTACACATTTCTAGTGAGTCATGATCTGTTTCATTTATCTGGCATTCCTAAGCTACCTTTGTCCGGTTGCAGGAATTAATGGAACACACCAGCTTTCTATCCTTAAGCTAACTTTTTGAATTTTAGGCTTCCTGATGCTGTAAGTGTGGTGACTATACTCTCACAAGTAGAATTTGAGTCATATTTCTCTATCTCTGCCTAGTTTTTCCAAAATTTGTAAACTATCTATGAATATTCTTAATTCATGGCAATGTGTTTGTTTGCGTACAGTCAAGCAGGGTCACTGGGACCGCTCAGGGAGAGAGAACCCAGAAACCTGGCATGCCGGCAAAAGGGTAAGAATTTCTTACCACTGAGTCTCTGGCCTCTTTCTCTCTTTGCAAACTGGTTAATCTCCTCTGTGAAGTCTTAAATTGACTGCTTTAATAAGAAGAAGAACTTAACTCAAATATTTTGTCAGAAAAATAGAAAGTGTAATGCCTTTCAGTTCACAAGACTTTAGCAATCTTTGGGAAATAAAGATAGTTTTCAAGATTATTGGTAAAATAGGATTGTCTTCAAAATGTAAACACATGGTCTAAATTACGGTCAAATATTAGGTTTGCTAAATGCTTTCAGGTCATAAACTGCTTCTTTGGCTTTTGAAAATTGTTTAACTTGCCTCCCTTCCGATACCACTCCAATGAGTGGAGGAACACCAGTTTCTTCATCTGGAGTTGAATTAGATAAAGTGACACAAAAACATGTGGAGTGGTTTTAAGGAGTGGAGAATTTAACAGGCAAGATAGAAGGGAGAAGAAAGAAGGAAGAAACTCCCCTGTACAGAGACAGAGGGAGAGAAGCTCCAAAGGTGAGAGAGGAGTCCCCACGTTCAGGAATACCAGCCAGTTATATGAGATGGCTCAGTAAAGCAGTGTCTGATTTGCATAGAACTCAGGGGATTGGTTTGACCAGGCATATCATTCATGTAGCCAGAGAAAAAAACTGGCCCCCCTACTCTAGGGGGTAATTTTGAGTTTATTGTTGTCTCCATCCTTTATTAATTTTGTGATTTTATGCAGGACACTTAATTGCACTAAAAATGTATTTTATAACCTGTAAAATGAAAGAGAACTCATAAATTAACTCCAGTGAAATCTTTAAATAATCTCTAATGAATGAGTCCCCTAAATGATATACATGTATTTATTTTAGCTATAAAACAACGTATCATTTGAATAAAGAATAACTTGGTTTAATTTACATGTATAATAAAATATTCCTCAAATAAAGATGTTTGACCAATAAAACTTGATTGTAGGTGCCAATTTCAGAATTTGAAATAAAATATTTTATTATAAAATAATTTGTCATAAACTAAAAGTCTTTGAGTATATATATGAATATATAAAATATATATACTCATATATATGAGTATATATAAAATACATATATATTTCATATATACTTAAAGTCTTTGAGTATATATGAGTATATACATTTTATATATTCATATATGTGTATATCTATTTTATATACACATATATATGAGTATATATAAAATATATATATTTATAAATATATAAAATATAATATATATGAAATATATATATTTCATATATACTAAAAGTCTTATATATATACTTTATACATACACTCATATAGTGTATATATAAAATATAGAGAGAGTATATATAAAATATATATATTTATATATAAAATATGTATTTCATATATACTCATATATATACTCAAAGACTTTTAGTTTATGACAAATTATTTTATAATAAAATATTTCAGATTCTGAAATTGGCATCCATAATCAAGTTTCATTGGTCAAAGATCTTTATTTGAGGAATATTTTATTATACATGTAAATTAAACCAATAGTTATTCTTTATTCAAATAATATGTTGTTTTATAGCTAAAATAAATATATATATATCATTTAGGGGACTCATTCATTAGAGATTATTTAAAGATTTCAGTGGAGTTAATTTATGAGTTCTCTTTCATTTTACAGGTTATAAAATACATTTTTAGTGCAATTAAGTGTCCTGCATAAAATCACAAAATTAATAAAGGATGGAGACAACAATAAACTCAAAATTCCCCAACTGCTAGCTCAGCACTTATTCTATCACATAAGAATAGAGTCACAGAATCAAAATGTGGAAAAAAAGAAGACATGAAAAAAGCCTTTTACTGAAATCTCAGTTACTTGAAATCAAGAAAAAAAATTTACACTTTTTCCCTATATTTAAGTACTGACATTCATAACTAGCTAACATGCAAAATGGACTAATACTGAAAATAAGTAGGACGAAATCTTTCAAATGTGCATTTTTATTTTTTGAATGATCGATTTTGAACTGTAATGCAGGTTAATAGACTGTTTACCTACGTATTTGAGTTCAGTGATACAGCAATATACTCACATACTACAAGTTACATGAAATGAGTTTCTTATTTAGAGATAAGCAGCAAGAGACAAATGAAGCCTAGCATCTATCATGAGCCAGTCCCTCAAGGCTCAAGAAACTGACCAGGATGGATGCAATATTGACTGCATGTGCCTTAGCTGCACCACAGAAGAGGGACGCTGAAAGACATCCCTGGGTCATATACCTCAGGGGCCACGTGACTGACTGGGCAAAGCTTTAAAGGACATCCTGTTTCCAGGTGAGAGAGGAGCAAAGCTGGGGCTGTCTTGGGCATTTCCTCTGTATCGCAAGATGTTACATTTTTTAGGTGGAACAGGAACAAGACCCAGGCCGTTTCAGGCATTTCCTTGCTATCTTAGCATACTATATCCCAGCATATTCTACAGTTATTCCTGAGAACTACAAGCTAAGAACTTGGAGTGGGGATAACTAGGTTTTTCCAAGGCTACCCAGAGAACTGACCTGTATTAACTTTTAAAACATGAAATAAATGTACTTATCTATAAATCAAATATATGCATTTACAAATGCTTTTTAGCTGATAGGATAATATTTTATAACAATTTGATTACCAAACATTGGGCATAGGTACAGCCCATCGTCTTCCCAAACAATAAGGGAAACCTAAAATGCTAACCATCACAGGTACTAGTAATAACAGCCTAAACAAAGCTACTACAGTCGATTTCCTAATGCATGAGGTGGTAATCATAGCTGCCTCTTCTACCACCCATTCATTCCATATTCCCATATCTTTGATCAGTAGCATGACTGCCCGGTGTGTGCCAACCTTCATTACTGCAGTTACCTGCTATTTGATTGTCTTCTCTGGATTGAGTTGCTACAATTTCAATTGACCAGGACTATTGTGCAACTGGAGTACTAAGAGCACCTCATTGAATTTCTTGTTCCAGATTGTCCTCTTTATCCTCAGCATACATCAGTAACTCTGTGTCTCCTGGATAATTGGGATCAAGCTCACTAGGTCATAGAGTGATACTCTTTTCTTTGTCTGTTGCTTTAGGGTTACAAAGAGCCCAAAATAGCCAGGGGATAGTCTCTGCTGCCAATTAATTGGAGCCCTGACTGGATTACCTGGTGGAAATAGTACTTGTTTGGCACTAGGGTTCAGTTGATTAATTCTGAGGCTAAAAATTCTTAAACTGTGTTCTCTGGTGACACGAAGAAAGCAGTCACTCCTGACTCTACCACTTAGTTCCACGATACATTAGTTCCACGATACATTCATTCTTGCTACGGCAAGATGGCACTGTCTACTGGATACCGGGTTAGAACATATTTCATATACGTGAGGACTCAACGTACTGGTCAACAGGCCTCAGAGAGTACTGTAACTAAGCTTTCAGCTCATCCCTGGTAGATTAAATTATTTCAGCAAATGTTTAATTTTCTTTTCTCCTATCCTTTTCTCCCTATCCAGCTTCATATGCTTTTCCACCAGTCTGACTTTAGGCTTAACCCACTTACTTGCTTTAATGGATAAAATATAAACAGAAGTGACACTATGACAATTCTGTGAAGACCAAAGTCTTTAAGAGACATTGTGTGTGCCCTTTCAGTCTCCTACATTCCTGATACAAAATAACTGATATGATTTCAGCCTCCACCTAAACATGAGATATGTGAGGAACAATCCTACACTACAGCCCAGCTAAGCCCAACCAAGCCCAGGAACAATCTGCAGATCCACAGATAGCCAGCCAGATGCTGATGTAGACATAATGATTGTCTTTAAACCACTCAAGATTTGTGGTGATTTAGAGCTGAAATTGCCTTTCCAGTTCCATCAAGGCAGCTGCTTCTGGGTGATGGGGCATGTGGTATCACTGGGAAATGCTGTGGGCATTATGCCATTGTCCCACTGTCTTCCCTCTAAATTGGCAATTGTTAAAGGTGATACTGAGTGAAATACCATGGTGATGCCACAAATGGAAGCATAAATGCACAAATTGTAGGCCTGGCAGAAGCACTGCATGGAGGAGAGAAAAATCCATACCAGACTCAGTAATCTGCTCTTTTAAAAGAAACAACTGCTTCATTCATGGTGGGAAAGCATAATGTAATCAATTATATTGTCACCAGGTTGCTGAACGATAACCTCAGGACAGGGTTTGCAAGCTAAAGCTCTTGGGTAAAGTCTTGTCTCTGTTTTTAACAAAATGTAATTCAATTACAACTACACTCGATATATTTACTGCCTATGGCTGCTTTTGGGTTATAATGGCAGTCGAGTTTAGTAGCTGCAATAGAGACAACATGGCCCACAAAGCCTAAGATATTTACTATCTAGCTGTTTGCAGAGAAAGGTTGTAGACCCCTGCCTTAGCAGTTATATGCTAGATCCATATCTGAAGATTACCTCTGATTTCTACCCTTGGTAGGTTGATTACCCAGCACGTAGTTAGATGCATTTAAATGAGAAAAAAAGGGAATTTATAGCTCTTATCTCTGCAAACCAAACTGATATAGCTGTGATGACTGGGGGAACACCACGGTTCTTGGTCATACTGCTCTGATGACTGGGGGAACACAACGGGTCTTGGTCTTGCGCCAGTAGGATTAATGACATGGACACACGTGTAGTGGTTTTAAGGAGTGAAAAGTTTAATAGGCAAGAAAGAAGGAAGAAGAAAACAGCTCCGGCTGGGCGTGGTGGCTCACGCTTGTAATCCCAGCACTTTGGGAGGCCGAGGCGGGTGGATCACGAGGTCAGGAGATCGAGACCACGGTGAAACCCCGTCTCTACTAAAAATACAAAAAATTAGCCGGGCGTGGTGGCGGGCGCCTGTAGTCCTAGCTACTCGGAGAGGCTGAGGCAGGAGAATGGCGTGAACCCGGGAGGCGGAGCTTGCAGTGAGCCGAGACTGCGCCACTGCACTCCAGCCTGGGCGACAGAGCAAGACTCCGTCTCAAAAAAAAAAAAAAAAAAAAAAAAAAAAAAAGAAAACAGCTCCCCTGCACAGAGACAGAGGGACGGGGGATTCGAACAAAGAAGAAAAACCGTGTGCAGTGGAAAAATGGCTACTTACATGAGGAGGCTGGAGTAGGTGGTATCTGATTTGCATAGGGCTCAGGGGATTGGTTTGACCAGGCATGTCTCTCATGTAGCCAGTGAAAAAACTGGCCCTCCCACCCTAGCCTTTTAATATGCAAATGCAGGGCACCATGACGTTCTACACAAGTGAGGATATGTGGGGGCGACCATGTTGCCAGGCACATGTTGGGGCAAGGGCAAGAAGAACACAGCAGGAATCTCCATGTTTGGGTGGATCCAGTTCCTAATGGACGGCATTTCCACATCAAAGCTTACCAGCCAGGCTCCAAAAGCCAGGGCTATCTTGCTACACGATAAACGTTTCTGTAACTGCTTTAAAAGAAACAAAAACTTCCCAATGACCCCTTTTCCTATCTGCCTAAAATAATTTCTTAATAAACTCCTATAACAAAACCACTTTGAGAGCATGGGCCCTTTGAGAAATCACCACATTGGTTGAGAAAAGAACAGCAGGATATCTACAGGATAATTCCTACCTCTCCTTTAGGCCTCTTGGCCATCTATTTTCTGGTGATAGTCCTTTAAATATCTGACCAGTTGACCAACTATTTAGCTATGAGTAATGGATCGGTATAGATCCACATATCAGGCTATTCTCTTTGTACACCAAGTGGTACACCTGATGTTCTGATCACTGAAGAGTATTTTCTTTCAACGTTTTCTTTTTGGGCCACCCAGGAGTGAGGATGGAGTAATCAAATGCAGGCACAGAATGCAATGGAGTTGGTCTTAATCAGCTTAGATTTTTGACCAGGGAAGTATGGCACAGAGACACAAGGACAAATGAGTATAGAGTATAGATATATGCAGGGTAGAGACAAGGAAATCAGACAAGAAACTTCTTGTCTCTACCAGTGGTAAAAGGAGTACCAGTGGTATATCTGCTTGTACATAAATCATAGCAGGTATCATTTTTGAGGGATAAAAGAAGAAAAAGAGTCTCCTGGTAGCAATGGGTAGGTAGTATAAGTACTGCACTTCCAGACCCTGCATTTTGTGTAATGTAGGAGGAAAAAAAAGACAGAAGTGTAGCAAATATGTAAGAGTATCACTTCATGGGCATACTGCCTGAGATTGTAGTTGAGGTTCCTCACACAGTGTGGCACTGTCTATGTTAGCTAAAAGCAAATTCACTGTTCCTCAGATTTATTATATGTAATTTGGTGCTAATGCTAGTACCTATCTCATATATTGGTGTGAAAAATAAGTTCTCTAATAAATGTAAAGTGTAAAATATTGTGTGGCCTATCATATGCATTCATTAGTATTTGAGAAAGCGACAGAGGATATGGGCAGCTGGTCATCTGTGCAAGAGATAAAGGAATGCTCACTACAAATCCTCAGTGGCTTAAAAAAAAAAACACACAGTCACCATTTCTACATCAAAGCAGTCTGACATTCTGGAAAGTTGTTCTAAATGGGAAGTACTGGGATCCAGAAAGTATCTTGGAAGGTTTATAGAGAAGAACCTGTGGAGAAACTGAGTCTTACCCAAGCAGATGTGAGGGTATGAGTCTAGCTGGGGGTGACTGACCTGGGAGGCTGGAACATCTGGGAGAGAGAAGATGTGCAATGAGACTTCTGTGTCAGACTTGGCAAACTTTGTCTGTAAAGGGACAGATCATACATATTTCAGGCATTGTGGGCCACATGATCTCACTTCAAAACTATTCAGTTATTTAGTGCAAAAGTAGCTGTAGGTAATATGTACAGAAATGGCTGTGCCTGTGTTCCAATAAAACTTTATTTAAAAATACAAGTGGTAGACCACATTTGGTTTGTGGCCATAAGTTGCTGTATTTGTTACGGTTGCTGTAACAAAGTACCACAACATACATACATTTATAACATTTATTTTCTTATGTCAAGGTGCCGGCAGGGCTGATTTCTTCAGAGGGCTGTCAGGGAAGAATTGGGTACAGGCCTCTCTTCCTTGCTGGTAGGTGCTTTCTTCTCTCTGTGTCTTTTTGCATAGTGTTCTCCCTGTGTGCATTTCTGTCTCCAAAGTCCTTCTTTTTATAAGAACACAGGTCATACAGGATTAGGGCCTACACTAATGATCTTAACATAATTACCTTTGTAAAAACCCTGTGTCCAAATAAGGTCCCATTCTGAAGTACTGGGGGTAAGGACTTTAGCCTATACACTGGGGACACAATTCAACCCATAACAGTTTTCCACTCTTACTCTGAAATGATTATCTATATTCAATCTTAAATAATACCTTATTTTCTTAGGCCATGTGGAAAACAATTATTAGTCATTTTCTTATAATCTTATATGATTTTTTGCTAAAAATTTGAAATAGGAGTAGAAAGCTGATCTCTCAGCAGCAGCTCACTGACATCTGCTTTATTGTAGCTCTTTTACCTGGTTACAAATAAAGCTCTGACTTAGGTTTTCTTTTCTGTTTTTTCTTTTCTTTTCTTTTTTTTTTTTTTTTTTTGAGATGATCTCTTGCTCTGTTACCCAGGCTGGAGTTCAGTGGCATGATCTCGGCTCACTGCAACCTCCACCTCTCATGTTCAAGCAATTCTCCTCCCTCAGCCTCCCAAGTAGCTGGGATTACAGGTGCCCACCACCACCATGCCTGTCTAATTTTTGTATTTTTAGTAGAGATGGGGTTAGGTTTCACCATGTTGGCCAGGCTGGTCTCGAACTCCTGACCTCGTGATCTGCCCACCTAGGCCTCCCAAAGTGCTGGGATTACAGGTGTGGGCCACCGCGCCTGGCCCGACTTAGGTTTTCATTACAGCTGATTCAATCAGAAAACCATGTCTCAAGTCCAAGAAGGGGCTGAATCCAGAAATCAGAGTCACTGGCCGGTCAGGTCAAGAGATTCAGGGTTGTCATATGGCCGATGTGGACCATGCACTTCATCACTTCCACAAATGCTGTCTAAAGAATACCTGCAGAGCATATATGCTCCTGAATTGAAAACACTCTGGTGAGGTTCTGAAGATGGCCACTTGTCTAACAGTGACATTCCTCAGCATGATGTCAGCATAGCCCACATAGGACCATGCAAACCTCCCATTCACCTCCCTGTTTCCTCCCACCTACCATGATGCAGCCCACACCACTCTGCTCATAGACTAAGAGACCGTTGACAAGTAGGGTGGGATTTGTTTTATGCGGGAGGGAGATGAACATTAAAAATGGGGAAGACAGTAAAGACATAAAGTTGGCAGGAAGGTATTTTCATGAGGTAATTGTTTAATGAGAAAAGTAAAATATTAAATAAACACATATGTTTATGTATATGCATAAATATATTTTTATACATGCATATAAATAAAATTGCATATTTAATAAAATATATGGACAATAGGAATACATTTTCAAACCATGTCTGGACAACCTATCTATGTATATGTGTGTGTCTCTGTGTGTGCGTGTGTGTCTGTGTGTATGTGTGTAGCAGGGTGCATATTCGGTGTTTTGTGGTTTTGGGTAAACGTATGATGTTGGGAAGGGTGAAGTCACTTAGGAGAGGTGGCAATGTGATAAGAAAAGAAAGGCCAACCCCACAACTAAAAGAGCGAAATTAGATTGAAACAAAATACCTATATTTTTATTACATTTATGCATGTATTTAAAATTATGCATATGCGTGGGAATATATCTATATAAAAAGCTTCAAAAGGTGGTGAGGCAAATGCGGAGGTCTGGAAACTAAAGGAGCAGCTTTGCCTCCTTCACAGTTTGCAATGAGCCATGTTCAGCATGTGCTTGCTTTGGAGGCTTCCAGGAAGCTTGCAAGAAGCAAAAATAGTTTTTCCACTTAACATTTTCCATGTAGCCAAACGTCTTCATAGTGTATTATAAGTGACTTAGTGAAGTTATGATTATTTTCTTATGTAAGTGAAAAACTGGTGTATCCTGGCACCCCCAATTAGAATTATTAGGCAATAAAAGCAAAAGTTAGCAAGCTTAAAGCAATCATATATAATCATAAGACCTAGTCTTTACATAGCTCTTACTACGGGCCAGGCACTTCTGAAACCATTTTAATGTATATTTACTCCTTTAATCCTCCCGGGGAAGCTATGAGGCAAATACTGCTTTTAACCACATTTTTAGGATATAAGAAAATCACATTTATTTTCTGCGCTATGCAAGAAACAACTAAAAATTAAGCAGCTTAAAATTACAAATGTATTACCTCATAGTTTCTGAAGGCCAGGAGTCGGGGCATGACATGGCTGCATTCACTGCTCAGGAAACCACACAGCTAAAATCAAACTGCCAGCCATGTGATGGTTCTCATTTGCAGCACAGGGTTTGTTTCTAAACTTATGTAGGTTTTGGCAATTCTCTTCTTTGTAAGAATTCTCTTTATAAGGCTGAGGTCCTCAACTTCTAGTGGCTGCCCCTCTCCATAGACAGCTTAAAATGTGCTTCTCATCTACTGGCCTCAAAGAAAAATACCTGCTAATGCTTCGAATCAATCCGAAAGACTTTTTTTTTAACCTGTAGACTGTCTTTAAAATGGCTCACCTGGGCCGGGCGCAGTGGCTCACGCCTGTAATCCCAGCACTTTGGGAGGCCGAGGCGGGTGGATCACGAGGTCAGGAGATCGAGACCATCCTAGCTAACATGGTGAAACCCCGTCTCCACTAAAAATACAAAAAAAAATTAGCCGGGCGTGGTGGCGGGCGCCTGTAGTCCCAGCTACGCGGGAGGCTGAGGCAGGAGAATGGCGTGAACCCGGGAGGCGGAGCCCGCAGTGAGCCGAGATCACGCCACTGCACTCCAGCCTGGGCGGCAGAGCGAGACTCCATCTCAAAAAAAAAAAAAAAAAAAAAAAAAAATGGCTCACCCGATTAGCTTAGATTCACCCAGGATGAACTCCTTTTTGATTAACTTGAAGGCAACCAATTACTGACTTAATCATGGAAATAAAATCCCATGCTATTCACAAGTCTCTTCCACACATAGCTTGGAAGATATTAAACAGGGCATGTATACTAAAGGCAGAAATCTTGGGGGCCATTTTAAATTCCTGCCAACCACAAAACCTAAGACAAAGAAGGGAGGTGAGGCTTGCTCCATATCACAGTCAGTCTACATTTAAATTCCATGTTAAGAATTACTATGTTATATTATGCAATGAAAGAGGAGTTTCAGCTTTTAGATATTGTATTTGGTGTCAAGAAAAGTTAAGACTGAGATTTTCCCCTACTTGCAAACTAACAAGTTATTCTTCCCTAGTTTCATGGGGGCTAGAAGGAGACACAATACTCCTGCGTGAAAGACAAAGGACATTTTCTTACAGGAATAGCAGTAGCCAGAGTATCAACATTTGTGCTGGTTTTTTGACCCTCAATTTCTATAGGGTGACATAAAGACCATGTGATATCTGCACATGTATTGGATTGCATTACTGGAGGAAAAGAAAGCACTTTATTTAGCGAACTATATCTCTTTTACTAGACACTAAGTTGGCCTGAGGCTTGCCTTATGGAGAGATATTATCTTTATTATACTGGACTGTAAGCAAACTTCATTTTCTCTGTAGGGAGATACTATCTTTATTTTCCAAGACAGTTTCCTACACAGCCATTCTTGAAAAGCTAGTGCTGAACAGAGTCAATGCTTCTACTTAAAAGTATGTGAAAATATGAGACCTCTTGGGAATGACTGTCCAATCATATCCACCCTTTGTTTCTACAGTCTAGGTTTCTAGTAAATTTTCCCATAATTACACTGACCTTTGGAATTAATCTTACTGACTGAGTCTGGAATCAAAACCATTCCATTTGTCCTATAAGGTCTTTAATTAAATTTGCAACCAATAACACAGCAAAGATCAAGATGAGGCCAATCTTCAGCACTGAACTCAAACACGTCCCATTTAGGACTTCAAACAAGACTCCAAATAAACCGACTAAACAAATTTCACAAATCGTGAAGTTCTACCTTAACAAATCAGGTGGCCTCCTCCTTAATTTTTTATATTGACATTTTCACTTGACCTGAAAATCAATCCAGATAAGTCAGAGTGAATTCATGATTTCACAGACTCTACCTTGCAAAGCAAGGACAATTTTATCATCCATAGCAACCCTGGTCAGTGAGTTGCAGATGAACTGAATACTTTCCAGGGTCAAGGTAGTATCTTCCAGGGCCAAGGTATTATGTTTTAGCTAGAGTCAGGAATATATTTCTTACAATCATTCCTAATTAGAGAATTCCCTTACAGGGAAAATTGCCCATAGCATGTACACAAATAATGAGTCAGTTATCCCTCTGGGAAGTTGTCCTGAGTAAGCAAAGTCATGTGATTTGGGGCAGTAACACTTTTTTTTTTTTTTTTTTTAAATGAGATGGAGTCTCGCTCTATTGCCTGGGCTGGAGTGCAGTGGCGTGATCTTGGCTCACTGCAAACTCCACCTCCCTGGCTCACACCATTCTCCTGCCTCAGCCTCCCGAGTAGCTGGGACTATAGGTGCCCGCCACCACGCTCTGCCAATTTTTTGTATTTTAAGTAGAGACAGGGTTTCACCATGTTGGCCAGGATGGTCTCGATCTCCTGACCTCGTGATCCGCCCACCTAGGCCTCCCAAAGTGCTGGGATTACAGGTGTGAGCCACCGAGCCTGGCTTTGGGGCAGTAACACTTAATTCGACTTACTCACTATTAGAAAATGACTCAGGTGTTCAGGGAATACTTCAAATATATATTCTCTCATTAACACATTTCTCTTTAAGTTTCTTCCTGATTGTGATAACTCCCTCTGGAAGATGAATATTTACAGTATGCACATGTACAATACCAATTATATATTCAGCCATGAAAGCCAAAACAACAGTACATTAATTAGAAAAATCCCCACTGACAAGGTTATCTGAGTTTCCCGCTGTAAACTTTATCCAAACTCCATCTGTTGAATTTGGGTACCTCCACATCTTGCCAGATAGGACGGTGACTTGGGTGCCTGCATCCAACAGAGCTATGAAAGTTAGTGTTTCTCTCCTTCCTGAAATTCCCCAAAATACTCAGACAGATTGTATTGCTTTTATTATCCTCATGGACGGGGGTCCTCAATCCCACCCCAATCATATTTATTCTCATAATAGCTGCATTCAGGTTAGAATGGGATAAAAGGATCATGGTGGTTGGAGGAAGAGAATGACTCCTCATCATTAAGCAAAAACCATTCACTTTTGCTTTCAAGTGGTAGGTTGTCTGCTGGGCTTCAAACAAACTTTTGACTGCCTTAGGCTTGACTTGTACAGCAGTGGTTTTCCGCAGTAGATTAAGGAATCCATCATAATCTGGGGCATCTACTGCCTCATTTTCATGACAGCATCTCTTAAATGTTTGAATGGTTTCAATATAATGGCAAGGAGATTTCTTTCAAGGCTGTAGGTCTCACCACTAAAATTTACTTGGAATTCTTTGGGTCAACGTAATGTAACGCAATGTAATGAAAGTTTGTGTCTCTCCAAAATTCATATGTTGAAGGCCTAACCCATAGCACTGCTGTATTTGGAGATGGAGCACCTAAGGAAGTAATTAAGTACAAATGAACTCATAAGGGTAGGGCTCTGATTCCATAGAATTAGTGTTTTTAAAAGAAGAGACCCCAGAAAGCATGTTATCTCTCTCTCTGCTCCTATGCACCAAGGAAGGGTCATGTGAAGATACAGTGAGAAGGTGGCTGTCTACAAGTCAGGAAGAGAGTCCTCACCAGGAAGTTGGTTGGTAGATATGGAATGTCTACTCTCCAGAACTGTGAAAAAATAAATTTCTGTGTTTAAGCCTCCCAGTCTGCAGCATTTTGTTATGGTAGCCTGAGCAGACTAAGACAGTTTAGATTCTCATTTTCCGGTGTTCCACCTGCATTAGCATTGTAAACCTAGTCAGGGACAGTGAAGGCCTAAATGCATATCAATTTCTCTCCTGTGATTTCCCACAAGAGTGCTTCTTCTCAGATAAATCACCCCTAAAACACCAAATCTCCCCTATAACAATCAGGGCCTGCTGCAAAAAAACTCTGAGACTCTTTACTGCAATGTTTAAATATATCTGAGGTTCTCATGATATACTGCAGAAAGAGCTAAGCCTTCAGACAACCCAGCTATTGCTACTTTTTTTCTTAACAAAAATAATACATCTTACCTCTCATCTCCTAATTGAAACAACCAAATTTGTAATGAATTATTCTGATTTATGACCATAGAAGTCACACATTTCTCTCCTTACATACTCAAGTGTTGACTGAAAGAGAAAATAAAATCATGCCTGTCAGGGAAAACAAAACAAAACAACAACAACAAAAAAAACACCTTAGTGATAACATTTGAAGTGCTTTGTACCTGAGGCTGACCACAACATTGACTAGAAAATTTCTACATCCAGAGGAGCATTAGCAATAACCAGGGCCCATTCCAACAGCTGCCTTTGAAACCCACTTCTTGGTTATAGCCTGCAATCACCTCCTTGATTCTTCCTCCTGAACAGGCATGAATGAAAGACAATCTATTGTACAGCAATTAACTGTACAATTTAGTTGACATATATTCTCTTGGACTTTTCTCAAATCCTGTTAATTGGCCCCAACACCTCTATTGTTCCTGTTCCAGAAATGTATGTTTCTATCAATTATATTGTCAAAACTGTCAAGAGCTGTGAAGGATCTGAGACTTTATCTATTTGAAAGTTAACAAGTTAGCCTATTATAGCTCCATGGATGCTGGCAGAAAGCATGAGACTCCTGGATCAGAGACAAAGGACAGTTAATTACACACAGAAATAGCAGTAGCCAGAAAGTTAACATGTGTGCCAATTCCCTAAGCTCCAAAGCTGCAAGTTGCATTCCAGGGGAGGAACCCCAAGCACAAGAAATCCAAAATTTTTATGGTGGTCCATGATCCTACCCAACCTGGAGGAAAACATGACCTTTATTAAACAGTAAACTTGAATTTTTGTCCCAGAGGGAGAGACTATCTCTCTTATAAGACTATTTGCTGTACAAAATCCTTAAAAGGCAGCTAAGAATAAAGCCAGCCAGAGACTTTGCTTGTACAATAGGGAGAAAGGCAAGATTCATGGAGAATTGTCTGTAATATTTGCTTTCTTAAAGTCACTTCCGGCTGGGTGTGGTGGCTTAGGCCTGTAATCCCAGCACTTTGGGAGGCAGGTGGATCACCTGAGGTCGGGAGTTCGAGACCAGCCTGACCAATATGAACAAACCCCGTCTCTACTAAAAATACAAAATTTCCGGGTGAAGTGGCACATGCCTGTAATCCCAGTTACTCGGGAGGCTGAGGCAGGACAATCGCTTGAACTTGGGAGGCAGAGGTTGCAGTGAGCCAAGACCTCGCCATTGCACTCCAGCCTGGGCAACAAGAGCAAAACTCCATCTCAAAAAAATAAACTAGATAAAATAAAAAAAACTTCCTTTTTTTTTCCAATAGAAAAGCACCAACTTTTACATGCTCTATATTTTGTAATCATAAAAACTGCTGACGTTTACTATTTGGGAGGTTGGCACTGATTTACATATATGTTTATATTAGCTCATTTTATCTACACCACATTACCATGAGGTAGATGCTATTATTTTATCTCCCATTTTGAAGATGAAAATACTAAGATATGGAATGTAAAGTGCCCAAGTTCACAGTTTAGAGCACTTAGTACCAGAAGACATGGAAAATATTAATCTTAGGAATTCTGAATCGAGAGTCCATGCTCTTAGCATCAAAACTAGGGCTACAAGCAGGACCACATAGCTTTAAAACAGACCCAAGAACAAATAAAGTCCTTAGTACTGAGTTGGATACATGACAGTTTCTCAATGGATAATGATTAATATTAGGTTTTCTTATTATCTCTTAATTTTTAAAATGGAGAAACTTCGACTCAGAGAATATAGGTTGGATAGCCAAGCATTCTCAAATAATAAAGGTTAGAAGCTTGGTTTTAAACCTAATTTTTACCAATTATAAAACTCCTTGTTCACATAAAACACCATGAAACTTTTATGACAAAGAGGTCTCTATTGGACATTTCAAAACATTACCTGATTTCTTGTAATGATTTGAAAAATACTGCAAGTTAATATGTTTATTCATATTATGAAGTCATAATTATCCTAATATTTATGCATATAGAATAATGTCATTTAATGCAGTTTCTTAAACACATCAAATGTAGAAGCCTATTTGCATATAACATTCAACACCATAAGAAACATTGTTAAGTGCTTTAGGCCTATATTGGACCATATTTATTTTGTTTTGAATATTAATTTCAACTCTGAAAAGTTAATCTGCATTCTAATCATATCTACTAAACATACGTGTGATTCTTCTGATATGCAAAATAATAATGGCTATGATGGCTTTTATTTTATTATGAAAACCTATAGTATCCCAAATGCCTGTAGAAAGTATGACATAGGAAGCCCTTAGGTTTCATACTCAGGACAACGGGTGACAATAGAGTAAATCAGTTACCTACTAACAGTAGGTAACACTTCAACACAAAGTAGGAAAATCTCTCATAAAAATTAGATTATTTGATAGAAATACAAACTCTTTTGAGTGGCCATGCAACACAGGACATATTGATTGATTAAGTGGTACATTAGGTACAGGATTAGTGATTTTCTATTATCACTTACATTTAGACTTTATGGCCGGACAGTCCTGGATTGGAACTCAAATTCTGAAACTAATAATCTGAGGTAATTTAAATATCTCTGAACCTTAATTTCTCCATCTGTTATGTGAGAATATCTGGATTGTTGGAAGAAATTAGTTAGATACTCTATGGACAGTGCTTATTTCAGTCCTATTAAAGATAAAATAATAAACAGTAGCAGATAATTTAGTTTAACTGTAATTTATTGGAATCTCATGACAAGTTGAGTACTGTGGTTGATGTTAGGAATGTATGGATGAATAAAGCACAGTTCATGAGTGAGAGGGACATGTACTTCACTCGGGAGCGCCACATGTAAGCAAATATTGCCTACACAATGGAGTATGTACAGAGGTGTACCAAAATAAATAGCTCGGCATGTCAGGAGCTTCATTCTGGAGAGTGGAATCTATTCTAAAACTCAGATTATGAGTATAAATATACTACTTGAACAAGTGGTAATGTGGTCTGATATCATAGGCAGATACAATACTCTTGTGAAAATAGTGTTTGCAAAGCATTCAGTCTTGGCTTTTCTTGTATGCGGAATCTTTCTAAATGTGGAAATACGTTTGGGAATGTGGCACACTTTGCTTATATTTGTTCTCAGGTTTGAAGTAAACTGTTTTAGAGAGGGGAAAAGCGTGAACAGTGAACCCTGAGGACGCACGGTATTTATGGAAAACTACAAAGAGTTGTGTAGAAAGGCACATGAAAAGCGAATGGAGCGACAGATGAGAAAACAGTGGGCATTAAATAGCATACAAAAGCACTGAGCTTTTATTCTGTAGATTAGCGTTTCGCAAAACGTCATCAGAATTAGACCCCATGCTGACCCATAGAGTTAGAACTTTTGGGAGAATGAATTAAGAATCTGCTCCTGTAATTAAATCTCTAAGGATTTGTAAACAAATAAAAGGGGAACTTGAGCTCTAGGTGAGCTGCAGCCACCAACTGTGTGATTAGCATTTTTGGTAGATGGCTTTAATGGTCACTAAAGAAAAAAATGGAGGGGGACAAACTGAAAGGCAGGAAGACAAATTAGGAGCCCATTTATTCATTCATACAATAACTTCGGCTACGTGATGTGTAAACATAGTAGGAAAAAAGCAGGCAAATTCTTTCAACTTTTGGTGTCTATGTTCTTCCAGAAAACAAGATGAGTAACTAATAATTTCATGTGTATTGTAAAAGAGATGTTCAAAATGCTGTAGGGGCAAATACATCCTGGCTTAACCCAGACAGGAGGGTGAATTGGGAAAAGCTTGAACGAAGTGACGATATTCACAGTTAGATTAAGTAACTAGATATCACGTGGGTGAAGTCTGAAAGGAGGAAGGGGAGAGTGCTCAAGGCTGAGCGAACATCATCACTGAAAGCTCTAAGACATGAAAGAACAGAATATGGTTCCTTGGAGCAATTCAGTATTTAGTATTTCTTATTTTGGGTGGGAGATTTCTTTTTTTTTCTTTTTTTTTTTTTTTTTGAGAGGTAGTCTCGCTCTGTCGCCCAGGCTGGAGTACAGTGGCGCGATCTCGGCTCACTGCAACTTCCGCCTCCCAGGTTCAAGTGATTCTCCCGCCTCAGCCTCCCGAGTAGCTGAGGCTACAGGCGCCCACCAACACGCCTGGCTAATTTTTTGTATTTTTAGTAGAGACGGGGTTTCACCGTGTTAGCCAGGATGGCCTCGATCTCCTGACCTCATGATCTGCCTGCCTCGACCTCCCAAGGTGCTGGGATTACACGGTTGAGCCACCGTGCCTAGCAGGGTTGGGGGACTTCTTTAACAATACCATATGATTATATAAATCCTCTTAGGAATTTAAGAATTTTTTCGTTTGTATGTGTTATATTATAAATTATAGGGAAATTTTAAAAAATAAAGTAGGTTTTAAGAAAATATTTTACAGCAATATGAACACAATCTATTTGTATGTATTCTGGATAGGCAATTTGGAGCATTTGAGCCATTTTAAAAAAGTATGTTGTTGACTTTAATTATCTCAGAAAAATGTAGGAATAATATAGTAAAAATGTATTGTATATAGATGAATTTGGGGATTTGGAGGACTGAGTATATACCAAATATAGGTTGAAATAGAATTATATCTTACGCCATGTAATATAAATATATTGCTTTCATAAGCTGTTGTTTAAGTTTCTTGAATTTTTTTCTAAAATAAATGAGTGTTTTAATAATGTTTATGTTTTGCTTCTAACTAATGAGATAGTAGACAGGGTGTTAGATTTCTACTTAAAAGTAAAAAAAATTAGCACATTAACACGTTATGGTTGCATATATTTCATTCTCAAGAAATATAAAAAGGCAATTTCAAATGTAACCAGTCTTATATTTTCTCTTTTATTAGCACTGGAACTGGTTTCAAAGTTGACAAAGAGAACTTGATATGTCGACGTGTTGTACATGATTTTAAAAATACAAATACAACATGTAGTACAATGAAAGTCACCTTGTTGTTTATTTGCAGAATTATTATTAACTTATAATTCAACATCAACAATGCTCGTGCTTTCTATCTTCAATCTAGTATTTATTCTGGAAATAGAAACCCCGTCTCTACTAAAAATACAAATTAAAACGAAAGCAATAAAGCTAACCAATATGGTAAAAACTGACACAGGACTCGGCGCGGTGGCTCATGCTTGTAATCCTAGCATTTTGGGAGGCCAAGGCTGGCAGATCACGAGGTCAGGAGATGGAGACCATACTGGCTAACACGGTGAAACCCCATCTCTACTAAAAATACAAAAAATTAGCTGGATGTGGTCGCCGGTGTCTGTAGTCCCAGCTACTAGGGAGGGAGGCTGAGGCAGGAGAACAGTGTGAACCCGGGAGGCGGAGCTTGTAGTGAGCCCAGATCCTGCCACTGCACTCCAGCCTGGGCGACAGAGAGAGACTCTGTCTCAAAAATAAAAAAATAAATAAAATAAAAATAAAACTGACACAGGTAATGAAACAATTCAGATACATTGTTGGCTGAGTCATTAGCAAGTTTATTTCAAGTCAGTAACCCCTTATATGAGCCCACTTAAAAATTACAGATGTCATACCATTGTATTTTTAAGTGGAAGTATGTACGGTATTTAATTATTAAAACTAGAAATTAAAATAGTTTTAATTATCACCATTAGAAACTTGGACCCACTGAAACACCTTTGCAAGTTCCTGATTGTGGGGGAAAATGAGAGATTCAGAGACAATGGAATGTGCAGAATTGAATGCAATCCAATGAAACAGGCCAGTAGAGAATGAGAGAGACAGACACACACACACACACCGAAGGAGAGCGACAGAGACACAGAGAAAGTTGCATGAGATTTATTTGAAAGGTAAATATTTTAAAGCTTTCAACTGAAATTTTTCAGAATTCTTTTTTCCTTGTGAACATCATGAGATGACATAAGGCTATTAAGTTGAAACTGATATGATCTCATTAGCATTTTCATTCAGACAATCTAAATGTATATTCAAAAATGAATCTGGTAGCTAAGAATGGATAGAAGAAGCAATTACAAAAGTTTAGGTAAGATGTGATGGAAGATGGACTTTCACGTTGTTATGGGAATTGAAAGAATTAAGCATAGTCAAAAATTAGAATAAAGAATGGGCTGCGGCCATGCGCGGTGGCTCACGCCTGTAATCCCAGCACTTTGGGAGGCTGAGGTGGGCGGATCACCTGAGGTCAGGAGTTTGAGACCAGCCTCAACATGGAGAAACCCTGTCTCTACTAAAAATACAAAATTAGCCAGGCGTGGTGGTGCATGCCTGTAATTCCAGTTACTCGGGAGGCTGAGGCAGGAGAATTGCTTGAACCTGGGAGGTGGAGGTTGCGGTGAGCCGAGATCATGCCATTGCACTCCAGCCTGGGCAACAAGAGCTAAACCCCGTCTCAAAAAAAAAAAAAAAAAAAAAGAATGGGCTGCAATTGTTTAGATGTGAGAGAGAAAGCGTTGATCAACAAGTTGGATGCTATCAATGTTTTCTGAGAAAGGTATTATTGAATGAGAATGAAAGAGATGAAAAGAATGACTATTTTTGTGGTTATGATAGTTGTTTTATTTTCCCCCGATTTTATTCATTTTTTAATGTTTTTGAAATTTATGAATGACACATAATTGTACATATTTATGAGGTATAGGTGATGTTTTGATACATGAATAAATAATATAGTGATCAAATCAGGGTAATTAGCATATTCATTCATTTAAATATTTATCATTTATTTACAATAAGAATATTTTAAAACCTCTCTTCTAGCTATTTTGAAATATATATTATTGTTACCTCTAGTCACCCTACTATGCAATGGAACACCAGAACTTATTCCTCCTATCTAACCATAGTTTTGTCGCTGTTGACCAATCTTTCAACATCCCCTTATTTCCCCTACTTTTCCCAGTCTCTGCTAACCACTATTCTATTTGCTATTTCTATGAGAATGACTTCCATTTTTTAAATAATGGAATAGACAAGAATGTGTAAATTCTATTAGGAAGAGGTGGATAAAGAGGGAGACATTAAAGTGACAGAAAAGGGAAATGAATGTTATTGTAAAAATAAGAAATTGGCTGAGATATTTTAATAACAATTTTAATAACATAAAAAAATAGGATGGAGACATAAGAAAAACTATATGGAGCTGATAATATTATGGAGATGATAGTGACACATTGATACTTCATTGATTATCTCCCCAACTATCTTATGTTTTATGTGTGTGGTAGGAGGCGAAGACAAAGGAGATTAGTTTGGAGATGTGAAGAGTGTGGAGAGCATTTTCAAAATTCTTGGTGGTGAATATGAGATTAGAATTGCATCCTTGAGGGCTCAGGTGAGGTTGCATAAGCAAGAATTTACTTTTAAATCAAACTGCTTAATTGTGAGATGTTCTCAAGTATCACCAGAAGCCACGTTGCATTTCTGGTGTAGGCAGGATACTTAAATGCCAATTGGATTAGGTTTTGCTAAAATGGTTTGATGACAGAATAAAGAGTCATGTTATTGGTCATTCAGATGATGATGATGGTGGTGGAGGTGATAAAAGGCAATAATCGTTGAAAGAAATGATTAAAATTTTTAGTTTCTCTCACATGGATTGGACTTGAGAATAATCAAGAAATTGAAGGCCATCCTGAAATTATCCTAAAATTGTAAGGACATGAGGATTGAGTAGATGAGTGTGTGTGTGTGCACACATATGCATTTATGCACACCTCCACAGATTATACAGGAACATGGCTTAATTAAGAGGCAGCAACAGAAATTAAATTCACTCAAAGCTTCCTTCTTGGATGACTAACAATACACATAATATGAGAGAAGCTCCAACACTTTGGGGGCTGGATTATGAGTTTAATTTTAAACTTGTGAAAAAGTTTTAGGTATTTCTCGTGTATTTTTCAGAGTCCTACCAGAAGACAGCAACATTGCATTTTAAAGAGAAAATGTTTAATATAAACAACTATTAACTAAAGCAGAGGATTGAAGCTCACAGGGGGTTTGCTAAGAAGAAAGAGAACTCTGAAGAATACAGATAGGAGATCAGAGGAGTAACATTCAATCATACATCTAGATGTAGAGAGCACCTGTGGAAAAGCCCCTCACACACAACACCCCAAACTTGAAATCCAGAGCTCAGTGGAATTGGCCTAGCCTTAGCTCACTGAAACATACAGAAATCTCAGGCGCTGTCCTAGCAGAATTTGCAGAAAATTGGCTGTGTTTCTAGGGCAAGCCATCCACAGAGAGATGCCATACCTCAGAGCTTAGGAAATCAGCCTGAGGTTTTGCTGAGCTAAGCTGTTGTCTGTTCTGCACTGCAGGAAGCAGATAATGGAAAACCCATTGCTGAAGGAGCTGAATTGCAGAGAAACTGTGCACTGCAGGAACCTACTGAGAAGAGCCACCCTGAGACTGAAATGCCCGTTCTTCCTTCACAGTTCCTCTACTGCCCTCTATTGGCCAGCCCGCAAAGTACAGACATTTAAAAGGCCCAGCTTCATTTTCAGAGGAGGAAGTAAGGGATACATGTGCAGTTGAGAGTCAATAATTTGATAAATAGCACAGTGGGATACTTATTGGAAGTAATCTGCTGAAGGAAACTTAGAGCTGAAAAAAAGAAGTTAGGCAAGAAATCGGAAGTTGTCAAAGAATGGGTGTTCTCCAATTATTTCCCTAATTGACCATAAAATTTGGCACAGAAATACACATTTGAAGGTAAATTAATCATTTTGACAGCTTGACAAAAGAAAAAAAATTGTTGTCATGCATGAAAACTTACATTTGTTCTACTCTTCTAACCTATAAGTAAACAAACATAATTTATAAAAGGGCCAGATAGTAAGTATTTGATGCTTTGCAGATGATCTGGTCTCTGTTGCAACTATTTAACTTGATCATTATAAGGAAAAAAACAGCCATAGACAATGTATATGAAATTAAGGCTCTGTTCCAAACAAATTATTTATAAAATAATAATAAATATGTATAATAATATAAAATAAAATTTAAAAACATATTATTTATAAAAACCAGATGTGGGCTAGATTTAGTCCACAGGCCATAATTTCTAATCTCTGATTTAGATAATTACAATTGGCTAATTACAAAGAATATATATGATCAGAATGCTCCAAGCAATAGCCAGAATGACAAATCACTGTCTTTGTTTAATGTTTTATTCTTTGTTTTTCATATAAACTCATTGTCTATATTCAGTATATTCATCCATCTGATGAAAAAATATATAATTCTCAAAACTGTACATATATAATGGAAAACATATCAATATTATAAAAGCATGCTCAATTTTATGAAATAATAAAACAACTCCTAAATTCAACTTATACTTGATATATTGAAAAATAATATTCCACATACCATTAAGGAAAAGAAAAGTGAAATTCTATTTACCTGCTTTCAGATTTTTAATTGATGGTATGATGTTCAAGTTTACTTAATTTTGATTTAGATTTTAGCAAAATTCATAAAAGAACAGCAGACATCTATTACCCCAATATACATCCACTATTGCTCCAACATTCATAAATTGGGCTACAAGGTTTTAATATATTATTTCAAATAAATAAGTGGAAAATTACAAATGTTGATTCTTATAAATTAATTCATAGATAAATTACATGTATTTAGTTATTTTATGGATTTTTCTCATTAAAAAGAGGCCACATAAATAATTTTAATATTTTAAAATTTTATTTGACAAATCTTACTGATCTTTTTCAAAATCTTCTGTGTCACACACACTGTTCTGGTTACCAACATTCACACAAAAACTATTAGATACTGAAACATAATTTCAATTGGTGTCTCCCCAAAAATCATGTGTTGAGTCTGTATTAGTTCGTTTTCATACTGCTATAAAGAACTGTCCAACACTGGGTAATTTATAAAAGAAAGAGGTTTAATTGACTCACAGTTTGGCGTGACTGAGGAGGCCTCAGGAAACTTACAATCATGGCGGAAGCGAACGGGAAGCAAAGCACCTTCTTCAAAAAATGGCAGGAAGGAGAAGTGCTGAGTGAAGGGGTAAGAGCTTCTTATAAAACCATCAGACCTCATGATAACTCACCACTATCACGAGAACAGCACGGGGGAAACCGTCCCCATGATTCAATTGCCTCTGCCTGGTCTCTCTCTTGATATGTGGGGATTATGGAGATTATAATTCAAGATGAAATTTGAATGGAGACACAAAGCCTAACCATATCAGTCTTTAGGAAGTGATTAGGACATGAGGGATCCACTCTCATGAATGGAATTAGTACTGTTCTAAAAGAGACCCAAGAGAACTGCCTTGCCTATTCCACCATGTGAAGACACAGCAAGAAGGCACTATCTATGAACCAGGAAGCAGGCCCTCACTAGACCCTGATCTGCTGGCATGGACTTCCCAGCCTCTGGAATTGTGAAAAATAAATTTCTTTTGTTTATAAATTACTCAGTCTGAGGTATTTTTGTCATAGCAGCCTAAACATACCAACAGAAATTTAGAAGTTAGGCATAAAAGAATGTGAAGCTATTCTCATTTATGAAAGAACAGGAAGAAGTCATAAGATGGTTCAGAAAGATTAGCAAATCCTATTCAAAAGCAGCCAGGAAATCAGTATGTTAAGAGTAGAGGTTTTGGCCAGACATGGTGACTCATGCCTGTCATCCCGGCAATTTGGGAGTTTGAGGTGGGAGGATTGCCTGAGGACAGAAGTTTTTGACCAGCCTGGGGAACATAGTGAGACCCTTTCTCAACAAAAAAAAATAATTGAAAAGCTATCAGGGCAAACTTGTGAGCCTGAGGTGGGAGGATTACTTGAGCCCAGGAGTTTGAGATTTCAGTGAGCCATTATCATGCCACTGCACTCTGGCCTGGGTGACAGAGAAGACTGTTTCTAAAAGAATTAAAAAAAAAAAGTTAAAAAGGGCAGAGGGAATAGTTACAATGAAAAGTTGTCAATAAATAAATACTGATCATTTTGATGTGATTAGTTGGCTGTGAGTGGTGCTTAGGGAAATAACAAGTTAAGTTTGCCTGTATACTTGATTACATTTACTAAAACCTTAGATTCAATGAACATAAAAAATCTGAGAAGTGAACATTGGCTACCTTTAGGAGGTAGAATGAAGAAGAACTCTTGCAGAAGAAATGGAATTGAGACATGGAAGAAATAAGGTAGAAACAGGGGGTATAATGGTAATTTGAAAGCCAAGGAAATTTCCCAGTGAGAGTGTGGTCAGCAGTATCAAATACCAAGCAATGAACTGCATTTGTGGACATAAAGAGAAGGAACTCTATTATGTAGAAGATACACGGGGGTTGCCATAAGTGAATTTATGTTCAAATTCCTATCCTGCCATTTAGCAACTGGGTTGCTTTGAAAGGGTTTTAGAAAAAGTCTTTCTGATCCTCAGTTTTACTTGGGAAATAAAAATGCTAATAACAGCTTTCCCAAAGGTTATAATTAAGGATCAAATAATTTACTAATAATGAATCAATCTGACACATTTATGTTGTGACAATTAGTACTATTTGTGATAGCACTGAAGACTGGGAGCAAGAGTTAAAGTGCTAGATGAAAGGGATGCGAATGGAGCCTATAAATGTACAAGCTTATTTCAGGAAGTTTGACATTTACGGGAAGGAAAAAAAATCTATTTAAGTTAAGTGGGGCAGGTTTTTGGTTTGGGTTCCAGTAGTTACAAGCTACTGTGCAAGGCAAGTATTTAAGGCAATAGGAAACATCTTCGCAAAAATAGCCAAGACCAAGAAGTACTGCATGCCATTTACATTTGTTAATCAGCAGATACCCAGAGTTTAAACTGCCATACATAATACAGCATACAAAATAGTTACAATACCCCTACTTAAATCCACTATTCCAAGCTTAATCATGCTATTTAATTGCCAAGCTTAATTTGAAAATAATTGTTCACAGCAATTAAGTAAATGCCCCAATTTCATTAACAGACTTTCTAATTAGAACCTACAACATAAAAGTGCTAATGTTGCTTCATTATCTTTGATTTACTCTTTCTAATACACACTATTTTTTTATTATTCTTTTCCTCAAACCTGAAACTGTGTTTTAGGGTTAATTTTGTATTGTTCTTTGCAAATATCAAGGGATAATTATTTCTGGATTAAAGCCTAGATAGATCTTATATTAAACTTTCATTTTAATTTTTCACATTAACCACATATTGGGACCAACATTTTAAAACCTCCTTATTGTAGAATAGTTTAAAGCAATTAGTGAAGATTGCACTTGGCTTGAATTGTAAGCAAACAGGTTTTTCAAAATTGAATATGCTCCTTCACATATGGTATCCAATTGTAAAACAGAAGAGCAAAGAAAGAAGTCTAATTGCAACATAAGCCCACTATTACAAATTGCTTAAGTTGGCAATTGAAGAGAATGGAAGATGATTTTGATTAGTAGTAATATTAAAATCTAAGACAGTAAAGTTAAAAATCTTCAAATATATAAACTATTGTTTGCTAATTTTAAAACCTAGGGAATTAATTTTTCTCTTTCAATTTCTGCCTTTGTCAACTGAAAAGAATTTCCTTATGTTTTCAAGCAAGTATTGCAACCTTCTGTATATAATATACCTACTATTATGGCATAATTATAGAAAAGGATGGAAAATATACTGTTTCCCTAAATTGGCACTAAGATGAGTCTTGAACAATTTGAACATTATTAGTAGGATTGCAGTTTAAGGGTGAGGGAGGCAGAATTAAAAGACTGCCTAGTCCATCTTCACTGCATAAATACAATTGACCCTTGAACAACATAGAGGTTGGAGGCACCAATTCCCCATGCATTTGAAAATCTGCATATACATTTTGACTCTCCAAAACCTTAACTACTAATAGCCTAGTTTTGATCAGAAGCCTTATTGGTAACAAAGAGTTGATTAACACGTATTTTATATGTTATATATGTACATATATATATTATGTGCTGTATTCTTACAATAAAGGAAGCTAGAGAAAAGGAAATGCTATTGAGAAAAACAAAGAAGAGAATATTTACTATTCATGAAGTGGCAGTGAATCATCATAAAGGTCTTCATCTTCCTTGTCTTCAAATTAAGTACCCTGAGGAAGAGGAGGAAGAGGAAGGGTTGGTCTTGCTGTCTCAGAACTGGAAGAGGCAGCTTTATGTTAATGTACACACACACACACACTCCCCAGAACATATTTTTCTTGGAAACATATCTTTGTGAACATGTCACAACACATGACAATTGCTATCTAAGGAGATTGCATCGTGATGATTGGGGTAAAAAGAGAAAATTAAATATGAGAGATCTTGTATGGATCAACTATGTTAATAGTTTCCCTGAGGAGACTGCTTAATTGTATCATTCTATATTTTATACATAAAGTTCAAAAGGAAAAATATAAATATTAAATTTAAAACTATTACTTTTTTAGATTAATAAATTTTAATTTTTAGACCATTTTAGTTTCACAGAAATGTTGAACTGAAAGTACAAAGTTCCCACATATCCCCAGGCACTCATAACCTCCTCCACCACCAAAATCCCACACATTCTGGTTCATTTGTTATCATCAATACATGAACATTGATGCATCATCATTATCCAAAGACCACAGTTTACCTTAATGTTCCCCTTGGTGTTGTATAGTCCATGAATTTTGACAAATGTATAAGGATATATGCCCACTATTGTATTTTCACACAGAATAGTTTCATTGCCTTAAAATCCCTCTGTCCTCTTTCTATTCATCCCTCCCTCTCCCCTAAACACTGGCAACCATGAAACTTTTTACCATCTCTTGAATGTCATATAGTTGGAAGCATACAGTGTGTAGCCTGTTAAAATACTTTTCTACTTAGTAATATGCATTTAAGTGTTCTTCATATCTTTTCATGGCTCAATAGCTAATATTTTTTAGCACTGAATAATATTCCATTGTCTCCATGTACCCGAGTTTATTTATCCAGTAACCTACTTAAGGGTATGTGGTTGTTTCCAAGTTTTGGACATAATGAATAAAACTGCTTTAAACATTTGTGGGCAGGTTTTTGTGTGGACATAAGTTTTCGGCTCCCAAGAGTAAATACCAAGGAACACAATTGCTGGATTATATAGAAAAGGTAGGTTAAGCATTGTAAGAAACTCCCAAACTGTCTTCCAAAGTGGCTCTACCATTTTGCATTCCCACCAATAAGGAATGAGAGTTTCTGTCATTCCCACTGGTGGGAATGCAAAATGACCACATCCTTGTCAGCATTTAATGTTGTCAGGTTTTGTATATTGACCATTCTTACAAGTGTTGAACAGTATCTCATTGTTTTTATTGGCAATTCCCTAATGGCATATAACATTGAATGTATTTTCATAGACTTACTTGCCATCTGTATACATTCTTTAAGTGTCTGTTCAAGTCTTTTGTCCATTTTCAGTAGGGTTTTTCATTTTCTTGTTGTTGAGTTTTAGAATTGCCTATTTTGGATAACAGAGCTTTATCGGATTTGAATTTTGCAAATATGTTTTCTCAGTCTGTGACTTGTCTTCTTTTTCTCTGGTCATTGTCTTTTGCAGAACAGAAGTTTTTAATTTAATGACAGCAAGCTGATTTATTAATTATTTCATATATTGGGTTTTTAGTATTATATATAAAAAGTCATTGTTATACCCAAGGTTATCTAGGTGTTCTCCTATTTTATCTTCTAGTTCTATAGTTTTATGTTTTAATTTAGGTCTACAATTTATATGTTATTATTTTTTGTGGAGGATTTAAGATTGTGTGTAATTCAATTTTTGCATATTTGCTCAGTTGTTTTAGTGCCATTTCTTGAAAAGAATATCTCTGCTTCATTGTATTGACTTTTCTCCTTTTTTAAAGATCAGTATACCACATTCATGTCAGTCTATTTCTGGGCTCCATTCTGTTCTATTGATTTGTTTAATCTACTCTTTGGCCCAAACCACACTGCCTTGATTAATGTAGTTTTATTGTAAGACTAAAGCTGGGTAGTATCAAATTTCTGACTTTTTTTTTCTCCTTCATTATTGAGTTAGGTATTCTGAGTTTTTTTGTCTCTTCACGTAAACCTTAAGTATAGGTTTGTGAATATCTACGAGATATCTTGCTGGAATTTTTATTGTAAATGCATTGAATCTAATAACCAAATTGGAAAGAACTGATATCTTGACATTATTGACTCTTTCTATGCATAAATGCAGAATATTTTTCCATTTATTTAGTTTTTCTTCTTAATACAATATCTTTTTATCAGAGTTTCATAGTTTTCTTCCTGTAAATTTTGTGCATATTTTGTTAACATATTTTGTTTTCAAAGTATTTCATTTTGGGGTACTAATGTGTTATTACATTTTTTATTTCAAATTCCACTTATTCATAGCTGGTATATATAGAATTGCCTTTTGTATATTAACCTTGTATCCTGCAACCTTGCTGTAATTGCGTATTAGTTCTGAGAAAGTTTTTTAAATTGTCTGGTCCTCTAATTTTTTCCATTTCTTCATGTCAATGATAATATCACCTATGAACAAAGCCTGTTTCATTTTGTCTTTTCAAACTATGTGATTTTAAATTTCTCATATTGACTTATCACATCAACTGGGACTTCCAGGATGATGTTAAAAAAGCAGTAGTGGCTGGGTGTGGTGGCTCACGCCTGTAATCCCAGCACTTTGGGAGGCTGAAGGGGGCAAATCACCTGAGGTTGGGAGTTCAAGACCAGCCTGACCAACATGGAGAAACCCCGTCTCTGCTAACTGCAACCTCCGCCTCCCAGGTTCAAGTGATTCTCCTGCCTCAGCCTCCCAAGTAGCTGGGATTACAGGCATGTGCCACCACACCTGGCTAATTTTGTATTTTTAGTGGAGACAGGGTTTTTCCATGTTGGTCAGGCTGGTCTCAAACTCCCAGCCTCAGGTGATCTGCCCACCATGGCCTCCCAAAGTGCTGGGATTACAGGCGTGAGCCACCGCGCCCGGCTTCCCAATTCTTTTGATTACTGTTAGAATGGTATATCTTTCTTCATCCTTTTATTTTAAAACTACATGTGTAATTACATTTAATGTGGGCTTCTTGTAACTAGTACATAGTTTTCTTTTAATTTACTCTGACAATCTGTTTTTTAATTGGTGTATTTAGACTATTAATGTTTAAGGTAATTAGTGATATAGTTGAATTAATATCTACCATATTCGTTGTTTTTTATTTGTCACTATTGTTCTTTGTTTCTATTTTTATCTTCCAAACTTTTTCTGCCTTTTGTGATTTTAATTGGGTATTTTATATTATTTCATTCATTCTCCTTTCTTATCATCATAATTATGTATTTTTTTAATTAAGTGGTTGAGATTTTACAATCTATATTTAGAATTACTTCAAGCCCATTTTCAGATAACATTATACTACTTAACAGGAAGTATAACTCATAATAACAAACTATTCCTGTTATTTTCCTCCTGTTCCTTGTATTATCAGTGATGTCATCCATTTTACTTATACATAAGCATATGCAAATATATATAGTCATAAACAATTGAATATGGCTTCTACTGTTAATTTGAACAATTTTGTTATCTATTGGATAAACTAAGAATAAGAAAAATAAAAGTATTCTTTTTAACTTATTTATTCTCTAACGTTCTTCCTGTCTTTATTTAGATCTGCATTTCTGACCTATGTAATTTTTCTTTGTACTGAAAAATATGTTTTTAACTCTTCTTGAAAGATATCTGATGGCAAAAAATTCCCTCAACTTTTGTTTTTCTGTGAAAGTCTTTACTACTCCTTCACATTTGAGAGGTAATAAATTCTAAGTTGCTGTTTTTATGTTTGTTTATTTTATTTTTTCTCTCAATCCTTCAAATATTTTATTCTACACTCTCCTTTCAGGCATGTTGTTTGAGGGGAAGTTGTATGTAATTCTTTTTTTTTTTTGTATTTTTAGTAGAGACGGGGTTTCACTGTGTTAGCCAGGATGGTCTCGATCTCCTGACCTCATGACCCGCCCGCCTCGGCCTCCCAAAGTGCTGGGATTACAGGCGTGAGCCACCGCGCCTGGCCAGTTGTATGTAATTCTTATCTTTGTAAGGTTTTTTTTTTTTCTTCCCTCTGGCTTCTTTCACAACTTTTTAAAATCTTTTCTTCTTTTTTTTTCTGAGAAGGAGTCTTACCCTGTCACTAAGGCTGAAGTGCAATAGTGCAATCTCGGCTCACTGCAACTTCTTCCTCCAGGGTTTAAATGATTTTCCTGCCTCAGCCTCCCAAATAGCTGGGATTACAAGCATGTGCCACCACGCCCAGCCAATTTTTTGTATCTTTAGTAGAGATGGGGTTTCACCATGTTGGCCAGGCTGGTCTCGAACTCCTGACCTCATGATCCACCTGCCTCGGCCTCCCAAAGTGCTGGGATTACAGGTGTGAGCCACCACGCCTGGCCAGATATAAGTTTTCTGGCATTTATCCTGCTTTGTGTTTTCTGAGGTTCCTGGGTCTGTTGTTTAGTTTCTGATGTTAATTTGGGAAAATTCTCCGTCATTATTTTCTCAAATAACCCTTCTGTTCATTTTATTCTTTCTTCTTTTTCTGGTATTCTCATTATACTTATGTTATACATTCTGTTGTTGCGCAGCTCTTGGATATTATTTGCTGTTTTTGTGGGGTTTTTATTCAGTATTTTTTTCTCTTTTGTTTTTAGTTTTTGAAGATTCTATTGTCATATCTTCAAGCTCCAACAGTCTTTCCTCAGCCATGTCCATTCTAATGAACCTATATGATAAATTCTTCATTTCTGTTACGTTGTCTTTTATTTCTAGCATTATTTTTGACTCTTTGATATAATTTCTATCTCTCTGATTATATTATTCTTCTGTTTTGGCATATTATCTACATTTTCCATTAAAGCTCTGGGCATAGTAATTATAGATTTTTGGGGAGATTTTGTTTTGATTCTTGATCTGACAATTCTGGCATTCTTTATATTACTGACTGGTTCTGAATCTTATTCAGTCTCTTGAACTTCATTTTTGCCTATGAGTATGCCTTATAATTCTTTGTTGAAAAATGGATATAACCTACAGGATAGAAGAAACTGCAGTAAATAGACCTTTAGCAATATAACAGTAAATTGTGGGGACAAGAAAAGTTTTTGATTGTCTTATAATTAGATCTCAGTCTTTTGGTAAGATTGTGCCCTTGGACCATGAACTTCGCTAGTGCCTCCTGGTCCTCTCCCACTTAGGTGGAGCAGGATGGCTGGAAGAGGGCAAGTGCTGTGTATTTCCCTTCCCCCATGTAGAAGGATTCCTTTCCCCAGGACAGTTAGGCTTTTATAAAACCCCAGCAGATTAGTCTCTGCTAAATAGTTTCCCCTGAAGGCAGGCCTTATTAAGAAGAACAGAATGCTATGTCATCTTTCAAAATGATTACTTTTTACCTCCCCCTAGCAATATCACAAAGGGAAGTTTTTTCCAATATTTACTGTGAAGAATTGGTAGCACTTATGAAGGTAATTATAAAAATGTGGCAGCCTCCAGAAAACAGGGCATCCTGGAGTTTTTAAGTCTCAGAGTTGTCCACACTGTGCTTCAACAATTTGTCAATTACAGTTCAGGTCCACCCTGCCACTGGTTCCTGCAGAGATTTTTGATCCAGGGTTTCTGCTCAGATAAGTTGTGATTCTCTGTATCTGTCTGTCTGTTTCTCCAACATTGGGAGTGATAAACAGTGGTCTGCCCTCAATTCTCTACCAGATGTAACAAGAACTGATGATTTTGTTATCTTTTTATTTGTTGTTACGATGGAGTGGCAACTTCTAAGTAACTGACAAGCCAGACCGGAAATCAGCATTGCCCTACAAAATTTAAAAAATTATGCATAACCACTGAGAGAACTTGGGAAGTCATAGAGGAATGAAGATACTATTGGTGTTATATGCCAAGAATGGCTTGCATTGATTAGCAAGAATTGATCACATCCATCCTTCACAACTCCTAGTTCAGTGATGAAACATGGGTAGATTGAAATTGACCATGGGATTGTTTGAGTAGGTAGCTGGTCAGACATGAGCAGGGTAACAGAGGGCCCCACACAATCAGGAATGTCAGGCAACCATCAGGTGATGGCCAGGTGGTCGTTAACTGTCTCTCTAAAATAATAATTAGTTGTAGCCAGCACCAGGGAAAGGCAGTCTCTCAACAGATAGAAACACAGGAAACTGGTGATTAGCAGTTTCCCAATAAGATCTCAGAAGTTGGGTGAGTGGGCTCAAATATGTGCACTAAGAGGCAAAATGGCAGATGACCTTCCTCTAGGAACACCTGACAGATAAGGGAAAAATGCCTCAAGTGAACACGCATATTTTAGTAAACACACTGCACATAGAGCCCCTCCCAACTGCCAGTAGGCCACTGAGCATGCGGAGAGCCCACCCTAAGGGAAGAATCAGAGGAGAAGAGATGCACCTCCCAGGAATCATGCCAACATATAAAACCCCAAGCCAAAAGTCAAACCACTCATTTGTCTCTCTAGAGTCAAGTGCTTGGCCTTCTTCCACATGTACTTTACTTCCTTTCATTTCTGTCCCAAAACTTTTAAATAAACTTTCACTGTTGCTCTAAAACTTGCCTCAGCCTCTCACTCTGCCTTGCGCCCTGTGGTTGAATTCTTTCTTCTGAGAAGACAAGAATTGAGGTTGCTGCAGACCCCTGCAGATTCACCACTGCTAACGTATAAGCATCTACTCTTCACAGTAATTGGCTTATCCTACAAATCATCCCCCTTTCCTCACCCACACACTTGATATAATGGAATACTTGAGGAGTTTCCAGTGACCATCACACGGGGAGACAAAAGTTAATATCTGCTTTACAGTCTCCCAATTTCAAGTGACATAATCCAGTACTAACAGGTTCAAGCAGAAAGAGAAACAAATTGATTGGTTCAAAAACGGAAACATCTGTTTTTAGTCCTAGTTTCAGACACCATCATATTCAGGATTCATACTATATCATCAGGGCACTGTTTCTATGATTCTCTAAGCTCTGCCTCTTATGGTGTATTCTTTTACTTTTTATGGTGGCCCATAGTAGGTCAATACTCACAGCCTCCTGGGTTCAAAGCCAGCATAAAAAGAAAGTTTCTCTTTCTGATGAATAACAGTCCCATGCATTCCTCTGTATGGACAAATTTAGCACAAACTTCTACCCTGAACCAATAAGTATAAGGTGTGTGTGTGTGTGTGTGTGTGTGTGTGTATGTGTGTGTGTCTGGAGAGAGAGAGAGAGATTGCAATGAAATTGATGCTTTACCCCTGAGCTAGAAATAGCACCCCACCTAGGGCCAGAACCCTACTGTATAGGACAGGATGGTCCTCCAAGACAGTCTTGAGTTTGTCACCAGCAGCAACATAAAATTGGAAGAAAAAGACACAACAGATGTCGATTACTTCCTACAATGAAGTGAATGTAAAAGAAAGGTGTCCCTTTAAATTAGAAACCAAGTGATTTGTGTTTACATCTCCCCGAATTTTGTTTGAAAGTTCTAAATTTTTAATGTGGCAGTTGAGTTATCTCCAAATTGGCCCTAAATGGAGCTTTTACCAGATTGTGACAGATGGATATCTCAGTTCAGAATGCTATAACAAAATACCATACACTGGGTGGCTATAAACAACAAATTTTTCTTCTCTCACAGTTCTGAAGGCTGAAAGTCCAAGATCAGGATACTGGTATGGTCAGGTTCTGGGGAGGGCCCTTTTCCAGACTGCAATTGCCAGCTTCTCATTGTCTCCTCACAGTGTTGAAAGAGGGCAAGAGGGTTCTCTGGGGCCTCTTTAATAAGGGCACTAATCTCATTCATCGGGGCTCTATCATCATGATTTTGTCACCTCTCAAGGACCTTACCTTCTAATGCCATCACATTGGAGATTAGGATTTCTATATATGAATTTGGAGGAGACATAAACATTCAATCCATAACAGTAGAAGTTATGGAAAAAGGAGAGTCTGACCCGTAACAATGCCAGAAGTAATACATATATGGCTCTACAGGGGCTTATAAGAAAAGCAGATGTCTAATAGGAGAAGGCCATCTCCATTAACAGAGAGCACTGTTTTGGTACCAGTGGAGTAGGCTGACTTACCATTGTTGGTCAAGGCCACCAAAAAATATTAAAGTCAATACCAAGGCCATCTGATGTCATCCAGGTGCATTTAGGTGACAGCAATAGTGGCCGTGACATAACCAAAATAGAAGTTATGGACCACTGTGTTTTGATGTTAATTTTTTTCTACTTGAAATGTAGAATGGGGGAATGTAACTTGAAATACAGTCTTGAAATACAGTCTCAGAAAGGGTGAACTTTAGAAAGGGGCATTGAACATTAGAGAACATCATTTCTGCTCCACACTCCATGTTTGTACTTCTTTGCAGGCTACCAGAGCAGTTACAGAGAAAGAGGTAAAATCTAGGCTAGGAATTTTGGCTTCTGCCCAGAGCAAGACAGAACAACAAATGCATTACTAAATATGAGTTCCATTTTTAATTTTATGGTGAAGGATAAACACATACAAAATTAAACAAGCTCCTAGTCTTGCACTGTAGGCGTTGGGACTATATTGAGTTGTTTATCATGGTAAATAAAATTTGTACTTTAGAACAAGTTACCAACGGTGTTATAGATAATTTGTGAGGAATTCAGACACCTTACATTGGAAATAAGTTGTATGCATGCCCCTTAATTGTCATCACAATATATTCTGTTTTACCACTGTATTTTCTCTCTTTTCTTTAGCTTTCTTAAACAAATGGTAATTAAACTGATTATTTTATTGTGTATACTCAGTGATTTCTGCAGAGTAGATAGTCCATCCATGTTTGAGGAATAAATTTAAAAGTTGGTCTCAGCAAGAGGCTTTATTGCAATCATTAGAAGTTGGTTAACCACATGTACTTTATCTATTTATTTTATTAGTTTTTAAAGGATGCTTCCTAATAATTTAATATCAGGAGGCTGTGTTTCACCTAAAACTTTCTGAGAGATCCTCCTTTGCTTCACCTATGCCCAAGGTGAAATGATCACTATTTATTATGTATTCCTACTAATCATTCAATTACAATTATACTCATACTCCTAGGACATATTTCAAAATTAAAATTATTTTTGTAATGATAAATGTAAGGTAAACAAAATAGTTACCGAATTAAGAATCATTAACTTTGCTCATGACACTTGTATTTAAGTAAATATATATTTATTGTACATAGATGGAGACTTTTGAGAAGGATTTTCATTTAAAAGCATCGAGAAGTATTATGCTACCAATGGCTATGAAAACAAATATATACAACCTTAGCCACTATATGAACTCCTATTTAATAAAAAGTTCGTTAAATCTAGCCGGTAAAAAAATTAAAAAATAACTTTTCTAAAGAACACCTTATAATTAAGTCATTAAGCACATTTATAAGATAACCTAATTTGGGTAGTTCAAATGTTTCCACTGGTAAAATAATTTTGCTTTATATGAAGTTTAAAACTACTCTAGGTATATATTTGTGTTGAGGGTATATGAGGGAGACATAATTGGTTTTGTGATTGTTGTTTTCTGTTAGTCCCAGGTAATATAAGAAGTAAAATTAGGTTCCTCTTTTGATGGAGGTTTCAGTTAAAAACAAAAATGAAACACATACTCATTTCTTAAGTCTACAATCTTTTCTTTTTTTTTTTTTTTTTTGAGACGGAGTCTTGCTCTGTCGCCCAGGCTGGAGTACAATGGTGCGATCTCGGCTCACTGCAAGCTCCGCCTCCCGGGTTCACGCCATTCTCCTGCCTCAGCCTCCGGAGTAGCTGGAACTACAGGCACCCGCCACCGCGCCCGGCTAATTTTTTGTATTTTTAGTAGAGACGGGGTTTCACCGTGGTCTCGATCTCCTGACCTCGTGATCCACCTGCCTCGGCCTCCCAAAGTGCTGGGATTGTAGGCATGAGCCACCGCGCCCGGCCCAGTCTTTTCTTTAAAGGGTCAATTAGTAAATGTTTTAGGCTTAGTCAGCCATATGGTCTCTGTCACAACTATTCACCTCTGCTATAGTAAGCCAAAATGGCCACAGACAATACTTAAACACAGGGGTGTGACTTTGTTTAAATAAAATTTTATTTACAAAAAGTGGTGGCAGATTTTTGCCCACAGTCCTTAGGTTGCCAACCTTTGTACCTACATCAGTCTACAAATTCTTAGGAAAATAATATATATTTTAAAGTATACTGAAGAATAAATACTGGTTTCTTTGTTGCATTATCCTTAAATGACATTATCATTTTTCCATCTTTTAAAGTGTTTTTAAAATTATTTATCTGAGAATAAAATTGTCCCTTTCAAGAAATTTTAAATAAACTTATATAATATAATATAATATAATATAATATATAATAATATAATGCATTTGTATTCAGAATGTGGTATTGCATTTGGTAAGGGTAAGACCAAATAAAACATAGACAAAAGATAATAATACACAAATATTTGGGCAACATTTTATGAAAAGACTTGTTGAAAATACTGTGACTTATTATCTTTTTAAAAAAATTTTTAAAAATGTAACTTCTACTTACTTTAGAGTGTTGATGGGTATAATATAAAAAAGGAAATTATTTCTTCACCAGCAAGCAAAACTATCATAGCTGGTGCTTGGTCTGTTTGCTCTTACATGTGTTCCTCCCTTTTTCCTTACTTTGTTCTCTATCACAAGATAGGAGACCTTTGCAGTTGCACTTTGCCATGCTCTCTTGACAGCTGGTTGTTGCTTGGTTTGGTCAGATGGCCCAGGGGTCATGGAACACCTCTTCATTCCTGTCCTTCAGTTTCAGAGTGGTTGTTTCTGATCTTTATGTTACCTCACTGTCCTCTGTGTGGCTTAGATCTTACATGACAAGAGTAACAAATCACCTGCGTTAAATATACACTATTTCAATACTTTCTCTGTGTTCTGCTTTCTCAGTAGGCCTCTGATTGATACAAGCAAGAAAAAGAAAAAACTCTAGCTAGGCTCTATTTCACTAGAGCCATTTGAAATATCCAAGATAGGCTATCTTGTGATTGCACTGAATAACTTAATTATCACTTACTTAGAAATGTTCATTTATTTATTTTTCCACCAGCTGGATTAAATTACTGGCTGACCTTTATGAAAAGCATTTTGTCGGTAACATATGATTAAGCATTATAAATGTTACCCTAAAAATCAAGAAATGTCTGTTTAGTTTATGAATTTATCACTGAATTCTCTATCATTTCCACTTTAATAAGAAAATCAATTTATTAAAACATGGACTAATTGCTTTAGTAATTATAATATTGTTTTATTGTTATATACTTTAACATGGAGAGAATCATGTTTTATCATGGGTAGCTACATGTGTAAAAAACAGCATTATGATCAATTGCATTATAAAATATATGCATGAGAATGTTATACCATTATCTTCTAGTGTTGCATTTTAGGCACAGTTAAACCACTCTGATATTATGAAACAAAATGAGCTCCGTCATAACAAAACTCTGTTAAGTTGCATTAATTACTTAATCTGACTGTACATCACAGATATCTTGTATAATAAAGATGAACAAGGGGATTTTAGGAGAATTAAATGAGATTTTATATGTAAATCCCATAGCACAAAGTTTGACACTCATTAGATCTAGGTTTACTTTCTCGAAAACAAATTATCCTGTTAATAGTAATTCTTAACTAGAAAGGATAAAATGTTAAAAGTTAAATGTCTTATTCCATTTAGACAAAAAGTATTTTTGTTTGTTTGTTTCATGGTTTTACCCTAAACAAAGTTTTTAGGCAAATTACATATATCATTTATGGATCAGGATGCACTGATATCTCCAAAATGTCAAAATAATATCTGTTTATTTGGCCATGTAAGGTTTGTCTTATGAAGGCAAAGATCTAAATTCTAAAAATATTCTCAAGGTTTTTTTTTTGTGATTTCATTTTAATTCTTAGCCTGTATTTGAAATCAGGCAAATTAAACCTATTTATAAAACATGTTTTAATGAAGACAATTGTAACCATGGGCTTATTTTATTAAACTCTAAATGATTGTTCTGAGCTGCATGGCACCTGCTGATGAAGACATTTTGTATCTAAAGTTCAGTAAGTTTTTAAAATGAAAGATTTTTTATGCCTCCTCTAACTTCAGATCTGCTACTCATAATTCATTGTAGTAATCATTTTTTCAAATTAGGCATTTTGACATGCACAGCCATGGCAAATGCATTCAGTAGTCACGTGGCCTATTTAATTTTAAATCTTCATTTTTATGCATACCCTGGAAGTTAACAGCAGTTAACTATGTACAGGTGAATTTAATGAACAGATATTTGGAACTTTAGAAAAAGACAACGGGGTAAGAACTAGCTCCTAATTCTCTGTCCGTTTCAAAAGATTCCTAAACTATTTTTAAAGTGAGCAAAAATAAAAAATGTATCTTCATTCATATTGAAACTAGGTAACAGTAAGAACCATATACTATAAAATATTTATACAACATTACGTAGAATTTACGTCAAAATGAAGAAAGAAATACAGAGCCAATGCATGGTACTCAGTCACGAGAAAATAGGGCACTGTTGCAAGAAATAGTCATCAGACACGTGAAAAGAAAATGCATGTGTATTTCTTTTTTATTATTATTATACTTTAAGTTCTAGGGTACATGTGCACAATGTGCAGGTTTGTTACATAGGTATACATGTGCCATGTTGGTTTGCTGCACCCATCGACTCATCATTTACATTAGGTATTTCTCCTAATGCTATCCCTCCCTAGCCCCCCACTGCCTGACAGGCCCTGGTGTGTGATGTTCTCTGCCCTGTGTTCAAGTGTTCTCATTGTTCAACTCCCACCTATGAGTGAGACATGGGGTGTTTGGTTTTCTGTCCTTGTGATAGTTTTCTGAGAATGATGGTTTCCAGCTTCATCCATGTCCCTGCAAAGGACATGAACTCATCCTGTTTTATGGCTTCATAGTATTCCATGGTGTATATGTGCCACATTTTCTTAATCCAGTCTATCATTGATGGACATTTGGGTTGGTTCCAAGTCTTTGCTATAGTGAATAGTGCCACAATAAACATACGTGTGCATGTATCTGTATAGTAGGATGATTTATAATCCTTTGGGTATATACCTAGCAATGGGATGGCTGGGTCAAATGGTATTTCTATTTCTAGATCCTTGAGGAATTGCCACAGTCTTCCACAATGGTTGAACTAATTAACACTTCCACCAACAGTGTAAAAACTTTTCTATTTCTCCACATCCTCTACAGCATCTGTTGTTTCCTGACTTTTTAATAATAACCATACTAAGTGGCGTGGATGATATCTCATTGTGGTTTTGATTTGCATTGCTCTGATGACCAGTGATGATGAGCATTTTTTCATGTGCCTATTGGCTGCATAAATGTCTTCTTTTGAGAAGTGTCTGTTCATATGCTTCACCTACTTTTTGATGGGGTTGTTTGTTTTTTTCTTGGAAATTTGTTTAAGTTCTTTGTAGATTCTGGATATTAGCCTTTTGTCAGATGGGTAGATTGCAAAAATTTTCTCCCATTCTGTAGGTTGCCTGTTCACTATGATGGTAGTTCTTTTGCTGTGCAGAAGCTCTTTAGTTTAATTAGATATATTTGTCTATTTTGGCTTTTGTTGCCATTGCTTTTGGTGTTTTAGTCATGAAGTCCTTGCCCATGCCTATGTCCTGAATGGTATTGCCTAGGTTTTCTTCTAGGGTTTGTATGGTTTTAGGTCTAACATTTAAGTCTTTAACCCATCTTGAATTAATTTTTGCTTAAGGTGTAAAGAAGGGATCTAGCTTCACCTTGCTACATATGGCTAGCCAGTTTTCCCAGCACCATTTATTAAATAGGGAATCCTTTGCCATTTCTTGTTTTCATCAGGTTTGTCAAAGATCAGATATTTGTAGATGTGTGGTGTTATTTCTGAGGTCTTTGTTCTGTTCCACTGTCTATATATCTGTTTTGGTACCAGTAGCATGCTGTTTTTGTTACTGTAGCCTTGTAGTATAGTTTGAAGTCAGTTAGCATGATGCCTCCAGCTTTGTTATTTTTTCCTAGGATTGTCTTGGCAATGTGGGCTCTTTTTGGTTCCATATGAACTTTAAAGTAGTTTTTTCCAATCCTGTGAAGAAAGTCATTGGTAGCTTGATGGAGATGGCACTGAATCTGTAAATTACCTTGGGCAGTATGGCCATTTTCACAGCATTGATCTTTCCTATCCTTGAGCATGGAATATTCTTCCATTTGTTCATGTCCTCTTTTATTTAATTGAGTAGTGGTTTGTAGTTCTCCTTGAAGAGGTCCTTCACATCCCTTGTAAGTTGGATTCCTAGGTATTTTATTCTCTTTGTAGCAATTGTGAATGGGAGTTCACTCCTGATTTGGCTCTCTGTTTGTCTATTATTGGTGTATAGGAATGCTTGTGATTTTTGCACATTGATTTTGTATCCTGAGACTTTGCTGAAGTTGCTTACCAGCTTAAGGAGATTTTGGGCTGAGACAATGGGGTTTTCTAAATATACAGTCATATCATCTGCAAACAGGGACAATTTGACTTTCTTTTTTCCTAATTGAATACCCTTTATTTCCTTCTCTTGCCTGATTGCCCTGGCCAGAACTTCCAACACCACCTTGAATAGGAGTGATGAGAGAGGGCATCCTTGACTTGTGGCAGTTTTCAAAGGGAATGCTTCCAGTTTCTGCCCATTCAGTATGATATTAGCTGTGGATTTGTCATAAATAGCTTGCATTATTTTGAGATACGTTCCATCAATATCTAGTTTATTGAGAGTTTTTAGCATGAAAGGCTGCTGAATTTTGTCAAAGGCGTTTTCTGCATCTATTGAGATAATCATGTGGTTTTTGTCGTTGGTTCTGTTTATGGGATGGATTACGTTTATTGATTTGCATATGTTGAACCAGCCTTGCAACCCAGGGATGAAGCCAACTTAATCACAGTGGATAAGCTTTTTGATGTGCTGCTGGATTCAGTTTGCCAGTATTTTATTGAGGATTTTTGCATCAATGTTCGTCAGGGATATTGACCTAAAATTCTCTTTTTTCTGCTGTGTCTCTGCCAGGCTTTGGTATAAGGGGGAGCTGGTTTTTTGAAAAAAATTAATAAAATAAGTAGACTGCTAGCTGGATTAATAGAGAAGAAAAGCAAGAAGAAGCAAATAGACACAATAAAAAATGATAAAGGAGATATTAACACTGTCCCCACAGAAATGCAAACAACCATCAGAGAATACTATAAACACATCTGTGCAAATGAACTAGAAAATCTAGAAGAAATGAACAAGTTCCTGGACATATATAACCTCCCAAGACTGAACCATGAAGGTGAATCCCTGAATAGACCAACAATGAGTTCTGAAATTGAGGCAGTAATTAGTAGCCTACCAACCAAAAAAAAGCCCAGGGCCAGATGGATTCACAGCTGAATTCTACCAGAGGTACAAAGAAGAGCTGGTACCATTTTTTTCTGAAACTATTCTAAACAATGAAAAAGGAGGGCCTCCCTATAAGAATGTTGTTGCTTCTCACCTCCTTGCCTTGTTAACTGTCTTCTGCATGGAGGTTTACTGTTCACTGTGCATTTAATTCTACCATTTATCCAATATCTCAATGAATATTGGCATTATATAAAAATCTGCATTGGCTAACTATTGATGTGTAACAACATTACCAAATATCTAGCAACTTAAAAACGCATACACACATTTACTATCTCACAGTTTCTCAGGGCCCAGCTTAAGCAAGTCTTTAGTCTCAGCCTCTTTCACAAGACTAATCAGGATGTCAGCCGGGCTGCATTTATGTCAAGACTCAACTGAGAATAGATCAATTTTCAGGTTCACGTGGTTGTTGGCAGAATTGAGTTTCTTTTGGTTGTTGGACTGAGGAACTCATTGTCTAGCTGGCTGTTGGCCAGAAGCCACTCTTAGCTTCATGCTAGATGGGGTAGGGGAGGAAAAATAATTTCCTCTCTACTTTTCTGAGTTTTTAGCTGGGAGTCCGTGACATTGTAAAATCTATATTTGATCTTTTACTTCATTTTCTGGAACACAACTTCTAAAATCCTTAGAATCTCCAAAATGATGTATTTCTGTATGCTAATGAGTTGGCTGGGAGCCGGAAGCCCCTGGCTTGCTTCAGGTTGAGGGTTGGTCACCAGAAAGTCCAAGGAAGGATTAGAGGGTTGGAACATTCAAATCCCACCCCCTAACCTCACAGGAGGGGAGTAGGATTGAAGGCTAAGCTGATCACCAGTTCCCAGTGGTTTAATTACTCATGCCTGAGTAATGAAACCTTCATAAAACCTAAAAGAACAGGGTTCAAAGAGCTTCCAGATAGGCAATCACGTGGAGCTTCCTGGAGGGTGATATACCCAGAGAGGTCTTAGAAGCTCTGTGCCCCTTCTTACATCCTTCGTAATATCTTTTATATCTTTTATAATAAGCTAGTTGGTGAGGCATGGTGGCTCATGACTGTAATCCCATGCTTTGAGAGGCTGAGGAGGGAGAACCACTTCTGGTCAGAAATTTGAGACAAGCCTGGGCAGCACAGCAAGACTCTCAACTCTAAAAAAGTAAAAATAAAAGTAAATTAGCTGGACATAGCGGTGTGTGTCTGTAGTCCCAGCTAGTCGGGAAGCTGAGGCAGGAGGATCACTTGAGCCCAGGAGCTTGAGGCTGCAGTTAGTTGTAATTGTGCCACTGCACTCTAGCCTGGGTGACAGAGGAAGACCATATTTATTTTAAAATAAATAAATAAACCCGTAAATGTAAATAAGTGTTTCTCTGAGTACTGTGAGCCACTCTATCAAATAAATCAAAATCACAAAGGGGTCATGAGAACCCCAACTTGAAGCCAGTCAGTCAGAAATTCTGGAGACCCAGACATGCAATTGTTATGTGAAAGGAAGACAGTCTTGGGAATTAAGCCTTCAGCGTGTGAGATGGGTGATGCTCTTTCTAGGTGCATAGTGCTCAAATTGAGTTAGAGCCACACACCCAATTTGTCTCCCCGGCAGAATTGTTTGCTTACTTGATGTAAGGGGGAAAACTCTCACACCTTTGGTCACAGAAGTTTTCTGTATTGATTGTTGTGGTGTGATAGCAGAGGAAAAACAGTTTGTTTATTTTTTTTTCTTACAGACCGTAATGATAGAAGACAGATTAACAAGAAAAAAACAGGTTTATTCACATGTATATTTCCTTTTTTTTTTTTTTTTTTGAAGTGGAGTCTCGCACTGTCACCAAGCTGCAGTGCTGTGGCGTGATCTCAGCTCACCGCAACCTCCGACTCCCTGGTTCAAGTGATTCTCCTGCCTCAGCCTCCTGAGTAGCTGGGATTACAGGAACGTGCCACCACGCCCAGCTAATTTTTGTATTTTTAGTAGAGACAGAGTTTCATCATTTTGGCCAGGATGGTCTCAATCTCCTGATCTTGTGATCCACCCTCCTCGGCCACCCATAGTGCTGGGATTACAGGCATGAGCCACCGCGTCTGGCCAACATGTATATTTCATATATACATGGGTGATACCCAGGGAACCAGTAATTCTCAGAGGAGGCTTAGAACTCTGGCTTATATAGTATAGCAACATCAATAGAGCACAATACATTTATAGAGAAGTGTCAAGACAAAGAAAAGAGAGTTTCGAGGGGGTGCAAATCATGAGGAGGCAAATATACGAAGGGCAAATCTTCTTAGCAAAGTTACTGAGTAAAGTAACTTTCTTCTATTATCAAACTTTCTTGTCATCACCACCCTCCGCCACACACCCTAGGAGTGAAGGGACACCTTTGTAAAATTATGTCCTGCTCTGAGGTCTAGATACAGAGCTCAGAGAGCCTTTCCTGCATCTGCTTCTTCTCAATTAACTCAAAGTAATCCTGATGTCAAAGGAGCAGATTTTATGGAGGTGTATTTTGCTATCTTTTAGTGTGCCTTTGAAGGATTGCAATTGCTTAATTGCTTTGTAAAAGCCAATAAGGGCAGTGGTCCCCCACCAATATGGCACCAGGAACCAGTTTCACAGAAGGCACTTTTTTTCACAGACCAGGAGAATGGTGGGGATGGTTTCAGGATGATCCAGTGGTGGGGGTGGTTTCAGGATTATCCAAGCACATTACATTTATTGTAACTTTTATTTCTATTATTACTACATTGTAATGTATAATGAAATAATTCTGCAACTCACCATAATGTAGAATCAAGGGGAGCCCTTGGCTTGTTTTTCTGGAATTAGATGGTGCCAGCTGGGGGTGATGGGAGACAGTGGCAGATCATCAGGCATTAGACTCTCATATGCTCTTTCCCACCTCCACAACAATGCCCCCCAAAATCTTTATTTTTGGTCATATGTGAAAAATGAAATCAGTTCTTTCTAATCTTGCATTTGGTTTTCATATAGCAAATAATACAAGAATCATTGTTAAAGTAAAATATAGCAATGCAGTTTATAATTTCACTAGAAGAATCATGTCAATCAATCAAACACAGGGAATGTGAAATGCTTCTTTAAATTATCAGAGCTACAATTTGGTGTTTCAATAATCTCTTAGGGATTAAATAAACTTTTAAAATTTGTTAGCATTCTGAATACAATTCCTTATTATTCAATGATGCAATCTAGGTAACCACCATTTTTACTGAATAATTATTTTATCTAGATTGTGAAATTAAACAAATTAAGGAATAATTAGTATGTTGGTTTCCTGAAGGGAGAAACAAGAGTAGCAATACATTTTGTTTTCACTAATCAGATACATATATACTCAAAAATGCAAATAGTATGTAAAAGTCTATATTTATCTCCACCATAATTGAGAAATGCAGAGTTTAACAATAAAATGTATTTAAAAATATTTTTGAGAAAAATTAATTTTAAAACATAATCCAGTCTAAGAAAAACATTTAATTTTTAGTAATTCAATCACAAAAATACTATTACGAATAAAATACATAAGTTTACTTTTTATTATATTATGTAGTTTAGAATTTATCTTTTTTTTTTTAAATTTTAAAGACAAGGTGTCATTCTGTCACCCAGGCTGGAGTGCAGTGATGTGATCATAGTTCCTGCAGCCTTGACTCTCTGGGCTCAAGGAATCCTCCTGTCTCAGCCCCCAAGTAGCTGGGACTATACCTATGTGCCACCATGCCAGGCTAATTTTTAATTTCTTTTTTTTTTTGTAGAGATAGAGTCTCACTGTGTTTCCCAGGCTGATTTTGAGCTTCTGGCCTCAAGCAATTCTCCTATCTTAGCTTTTCAGAGTGCTAAGATTACAGGTGTGAGCTACAATTCCTGACCTGGAATTTAGCACATTTTGACCATTTCTTCTGACCTCCTGGGTTGCTTCTCTCTTGTTCTCTCTCTTTCTCTTCTTTCCTCTCTCTCTCTAATACATACACACACACACACACACACACACACACACACAATATAATCCAGAAAGTTTTTGTTGTATCCTTTTAAAAGATTATTACAGTATTTTTTAAATAATTCCTTTTTAGATGATACTAACCCACAAAATTTTATAAAGTTTTTATTCCAAACATTTTCATGTTTATGAAATGAGTTATTACTTATACTCTGTCTTTCCAAAATATCTTGTTTTTTATTCTAATGTATTTTGCCTTTTCTTAAAGGATAAATTATTAAAACAAAATATTTTATATTCTTCAGTTCACTGCTAATTTATCAATTTTGAAAAAAAGCATTGTAAAATAAAAAGGAATATACTAAAATATCCAGACACTTGACTTTTTATTCTGTATAATTATTTTATCATCCAACTTAAATTCAAAGTTAACAATTAAAAACTAAGCGAAATTTTAGTTTTAGTTATCTCATGGTATTTAAAAATACAGCGATATAAAAAGAATGACCATGTAATAAAATGTTTGAATTCTTGTTTTATATGCATTCATTTTAAATTCCAGCGTTTGGAAGATTTTTATGATTAACATTTTCATGATGCATGTTATTTTGTAGTTGCCTAGTTTCAATTTACACCTGAAATATGACACCATTCAACAATGTCATTTTAGAGAAGATTAAGTATCCTGGTATGTGACACAGTGAACTCTATTTTTAAATTATGCACCTTGAAATAATGAAAACAAAATAAAATGGAAACTCTATTTGTCAGGAGCCTGCTATCTAGTATGTAAATCACTTACAGCACTTGTCCTTTTTTTCTCACTGCTCATTTTTCCAAACTAACTTCAGTACTTTACTACATTTAGCTGTTTCTTAACTTCTCTGTGTAGATGTTTAGTGAAGAGGCAGAACACAACTAAATACAACTAGAAAAATGTAGCTAATTTTTATTTATATACCTACTTCGTTCACTTGTCCCAGATACTAAGAAAAAAAAAAACCCTGAGGTTTCAGGAGGCAGAAATTACCAAAATCATATTTTTGTCTTCATAGTGCTTTATTTGAATCAATTTTGTGGCCCTAAACTTAAGTCAGATGTGGTTTCCCTGAGGATCTTCCCAAAGATAGAAGAGTTTTTTTTTGCAGTTGGTGCTGGTAGTAGCTGTGGCGGTGAAGAGAAATGCCTGAATAAAAGAAGTAACTTGAACTTACAGGAATAATTGAGCAATGATTTATAGGACTTTGACTGGGATATTTCTCCTTTATGACATGGATCTTAAGACTCTAAAAATAGTGGCACCCTCACTTTCGAGAGTGTTCTGGCCTAGGTGGTCAGTTTTATGCACACTTTGTAAAAACTGAACGGTTATACAAATACGAAACTAAGCAAAGTTTTATATTTGTGTAACCGTTCAGTTTTTACAAACCTGTTTTAATTTTGCCATTATATTCAATTACTGTATTAGGAATATTATGACGCAGGAAGAAAAAGAATTGTTATTCTAAGTTCACCCACAAAAATATTGTATGAAAATATTAGGCACCTGTTTTATGTGCCTCAGTTAACTGAAGTAATGAATCCAACCAAGGTCTTTTATTCCAGTCTTGTTGCCCTTTCCATTATAAAATACTGCGACAGGTCAACTCCCCCAGATATCACCAGATAGCTTGTTAATATAATAAAATACATTTGTTGGAACTCATTGTCATAACAGAGAATACCATCTTAACAAAATTTTAGCAGTCTCTCAGAAAAGGAAACACAAAAGAAAAATAATTATAAGGTTTTAAAGTTTGGGCTCAAGTGGTTTAAGGTATGTATATCTAACAAGGTGTTGAATTGGCTTAGATTTAACAATCAATGTTCACTCCATAAATGTGTAGGATTGGTGGGCACGGTGAGGTGAGCATCTCAAAGTGAATCTTGATAAATGATTGTTGGATATGTTTACTGTTTCCTCAGGGGAGCAGACTCTTGTCTAAGATAATTTGATCTCCAGGAATTTCCCGAAGCAAACAGTGAAGTTATTAATTTTTGTATTGTCTTACCTCGACCGACAACTGTTTCACGACTGCAAAATGTTGGTTCAGCTGCTCTCAATGCTTAGCTTCTCCTTACGGTCATTCATCACTCATTCTGAAGGATTCGGCATGGTCATCTGTGGACTTTACTACTTCAGAGCTGTACTGTTCTTTGAAGAGTAACAATGCATATTATGTTTCTGATGGTGGTGATTTCAACTGCTATATACTTCAGATTTGCCTGTTTTTGTTGGATGATCTTTTGTTGGATCATTTGATGTGAGAACAGCTTGCAACAACATTTCAAACTCCAAAAGTCATATATTTTAACACCATAAGAAGTAGGTTTTCTAGAGTTTATAGTCCACTTCTAAACCAGAATCTAAAGTGTGCTTGAAAAGAACAGATCCCATCCTTTAGAGTTCATGAAAAAAAAGGGGGGTGTCAATCATGTTACTGAATTTAATGCTTTATTTGCTTCCCAGTTTTCTTAGAAATATAAACATCTCACAAAGTGTATAGAAATTTAAGTGTGTTCTTCTCATAAAATAGTGCATACACTTTCTTTAGAGGCCCGTATTATGTTTAAGGTTCCTCTAGTGTGAACCACCATCAATTTTTCAAAAAGCGAAGAGAAAGGTTCAGTCTCAACTACATTAGGATTTACTAATGGATGCTGTCTAAAGATGATAAGAAGAGTATCCCTAAAATGCCTAATAGACGATTGATTCTTTCTTTGCTTGCAGAACTGCATTAGGGTCTACTCTACTCACAAAAGAAAGATATTGGAAATAGCCTTCAAAAGATTTTGTCCAAGTTCTACATATTTTCCAAACCCCCTTGTTTCCTGTGCAAATACAGCTTTCTTAAATCGTTCTTAAGGTCTCATAATTCTTCCTTTTCTTTCCAACTATTCTGTGTTTAAGGGTTCTGATAACATATGAACCAATTGATATAGACAAGAATAATAGATTATATGCTGCTAAATGTATTCTAAATCCCTCTGTTAATCATTTTTTTTGTCTATCTTGTCTAGGCTTTGGAAAGTCTCTGATAATTGTTCTCAGCACAGAAGGAGACCAGCTTTTAGTATCAACCTTGCCCTATTGAGAAAGGAATTTACCCTTAAGAGGTAAATTAGCTGTGTAAGTGTTTGGGCAGCCATAAAAAAAGGAAAGGAGGCCAAGAAGAGAGTAACAGCAAGGGGTACTGTTAAAGTGTAGGTTTGGGGAAGAGAAACAGTAGTGTAATGGCCATTAGATTCAAATTGTGCTTGGAGTATCTAACATAAAGACAATTTTAACTTTTTTACATTTATATTTACCTTTGTCAATAAAATCATTGTATAATCTTAATTTATTTTGTAAACTTCCTTTTAACTCCACTTCCCCCAATTCAGACCATTAAATGATTGTATCATTTTTCTTTCATTTCTAAAGTACCTCTTGAATGAACAATTTTGTTCTTGATAAAGATCTTCAAAGTGGCAATTGTAATTTTAAATTATCATTGATAAAATTGTAACATTTAGATGATATTTCCAATAACTAGAATTATAATGTAAATACATTAATAATTGTCTGGCACAGAGAGGATAGACTTAGATTTATAATAATATGGCATCATTAAAACCACACCAATTAGTAATATTGGTAGTTAACAGTAGTGCTTGATTGCACAGACTCTGACTTATGGTTTCATTGATAAGTTTTCAACACTACCATGGGTTTACTGAGATGTAACCCCATCATAAATTTAGGAGCATCTGGACTTACGATGGTTCAAATTATGAATTTTTATTTTTACAATGGGTTTTTGGGGGTAATAAATACATTTTCAACTTCTGATATTTCTTATTTGTAATAAGTTTACCAAGATATAAGCTCATCCTCAATTAGAGGAGCATCTGTACTAGTTTGGATTGTCTTAACAAAGTACCATAGAGTAGGTGACTTAAACAACAGAAATTTAATTTCGTATAATTCTGGAGTCTATAAGTCTGAGATGAAGGTGTCAGCAAGTTGGTTTCTTCTTAGGTCTCTCTCCTTGGCTTCTTGATAGCCATCTTCTCCCTGTGCCTTCATATAGTATTTCACTCTGTATATCTGTGTCCTAAACTTTCTTCTTATCAGGATACCCTGTGTATCAGATTAGGGCTCATCCTCATGGCCTTTCTTATCCTTAATGACCTCTTTAAATATTCTATTTCCAAATACAGTCACATTCTAAGGTACTGTATGTTAGGACATCAATATGAATTTTGGAGAGGGGAACAATTTAGCCCATAATATTGATATATAAGCTATCACTTCAGGTGAACAGATTGTTATTTTACATAAATTGGTTTGCTGGAATTTTCTGAAGCAAATAGTCATGCTTTACAGTCTTATATTTCCTAGGAAAGTGTTGATGTGACACAGGTATTCAACTTTCTAATTATTTCATGTTTTTAATTTAGTGAGTTGTCTCTGCTATTACCAGTCCAGGATTTATCCCTGCCTTCACACAGTGTGAATTTAAAGAAGTTACTTAACCTTTATAAAGCTCCTCTTTCAAGACATTACCAGTAGCTACTTCATGAAATTCTTGTGAGATATAAGAAAACCATACAAAATTAGCCAGGCGTGATGGCACATGCCTGTAATCCCAGCTACTCAGGAAGCTGAGGCAGGAGAATCGCTTGAACCTGGGAGGCAGAGGTTGTGGTGAGCTGAGATCATGCCATCGCATTCCAGCCTGGGCAACAAGAGCAAAACTTCATCTCAAAAAAAAAAAACAAAACACCACGAAAATGGATGCATATCTTTTAACAGCGTGCCCCAGTAAATGTGGACTAGGAGGGTGATGATGACGATGATGATGATGATGACGATGCAAGGGCTACAGAATTATATAGTTTAGAGTTGAGTTTCAAAGAGAAAGTAACACCTGGAGTCTTTGAGACCAGAGCTTGCTTTTTTTCTTTCTTTTTATTCTTTTTTTGTAAGAGTAAAGGATAATAAAAAGGAGTCTTTCCTATAATGTGATATGGTGAAACCTCAAGTATTTCAGAAACTATTAAATGAGCATTAATTACATGGAAAATTTTTATTTTCTTTAATTCTTAAATAAACCAGTGAAACTGATCATTTTTACCTTAGCTATTGAAGAGAGCAAAGATCATCTGGTAGCCATCAAGCAGATCATCCAGAGGTAAAACTCCTTATGTGAGGAATTCAGAAGTAATTAGACTTCCCTATTATCTAAAGCAGGCTTCAGATACTAGGCTTCTTTCCCCAGAATTGATAAGTAGAATTTCTATATATCTTCAGAATGCATGCATATCAAAACTGATTATGTAACCCTTGCTAACATTAAGGCACCAAATTATCTACAAATGTAATCATTTATCATGACCTACATGGCAATTATGGTCCAAATTACCCTTAAGCTCCTGCTTCAAGGTCCATAAATACCTCTAAGGAAAAAATCCACCCTGGTGCTCTCAGTCCTGTCTTGCTGAGGCTCCCTGCCGTACTCTTCCACAGCATTATTTCTTTCTAAAGAAACTTTCTCTTTTCCAAACCTATGCTGTTGGTAAATTCTTCTTACCAACTCATGAGTTGACCACTTTCTGATGCCGGGACTCTGACACCTCACCCAGCAGCTACAAGCAAAAAAGAAAAATAAAAAGACTCAGAGATGCTATTTAATGTGTTCAAGTGTATTCAGACAATGAGTGAAAGGGCCAGAAATTGAACCTAGACCTGTCTGATTTAAAAACTCATGTTTTTAGGCAGTATTTTATTTAATCACTCATTTAGCAAATATTAGAAAAGAAGACACAGTAATAAACTCTTTTTTATCTCTTGAACATATATTTCCTTTTTTTATTAGAAGGTATTTGGACTTATTTCAACTAGATAAGTAGTCACAAGAGAATCACCCAGATAAAAGTTTGACTGCCTGATTATGCATGCGTGCAACATGTCGTAACTCTGAGAATTTGGTCACCATTTCAAAGATGAGATTTGACATGGCATAGTAGCTGAGGGAATAAAAATCCTTAACACTATGGAATCAGCTCCCATTCTCTTTAAGTGCCTGGGGGAGATGCATTTATAATTGATTGCTCAAGTTCCAGCTGTTCTCTGAACTGTCACTGAAGTCATGAATTATTTGCTGAATCTAATATGTGGATAACAGTTAAATCAGCACAGTGAATTTATTTATCTCTTGCATAATCAGTTTTATAAACATGCTTGTCCAAACAAAAGACACATAATTATCAAAGAAATTAGTCTAAATTTTTTGACAAAAAATAGTACAAAATAAACACACATGTGTAAACGCAAACACATACACACGCAAATACACCCAGAATAACTCATTATGGAATAGATGTCAAGGCAGCTTCACAAAATTTTCAAAAATTTCTGTTTAGAAGATCCCTGTAAACATCTTTGAGACTATTTTCTTGAACTGGCTTCCTTCCTTCCTTAGGATTCATTGTTTGAATCCACCTCCTTGAATTACAAAGTAAGGCTTTGTGTGCCCAACTGACTAGAGCAGTGTTTGCCAACTTTCCTTGATAAGAAATCCTGAGGCATTCCTTATGTGACTTCTTTTAGAAAAGTACTTCTCACCTTTAATAAGCATGTGAGTCACCTGAGAATCTTTTGAATATTCAGTAGGTTTGAGGTCAGAGATGAGAGTCTGTAGCCCTCAGAAGCTCACAGCTGATGCTAATGCTGCTGGTCCAAGAACTATTCTCTGAGTAGCATGAATGTGGACCCACACCATCCAATAACCTAGCCACCAGTGACAGGCAGTTATGGGACACTTGAAATGTGACTAGTCAGGAGAGAGACGTGCTGTAAGTCTAAAAGAGACAGCAGATTTTGAAACTTAGTAAACAAATAATAGAAAATATATCAACAAAATGTTTTTTATCATGGTTACATGTTGAATACATGATGTTTTGGACATATTGGATTATGTAAAATATATTCTTAAAATTCATATTATCTGTGTCTTTTTGTGTATTTGAGTGAATGCTAAGTTTTTAAATGAATATTTGTCTTGCATTATGATTCTATCACATGGCAGTGGTCTCATAGAGGGTCAAGTCTGTGATGTAATTCATTTAAACTGATATGGAGGTTATATGATTGTCACACTTTACGACTCATGCATATTAATAATACTAATGTATCAATTTTCCCCACAGGATTGTGAACTTCTTGAATGCATGACTCTTCACCCTTGCATCACCAGCAATTAGGAGGGTGACCAGCAAAGAAAAGGTTCTTGTGTTGGTTAGATATTTACAACAAATCATTTTGAAGGAATAGCCATCCTGTGATCATTAGAATCAGTGATGCAATGAAGAATAAATGTATTTTCTGGAACATTAGTGATATAGTTTGGATTTGTGTCTCCAACCAAATCTGATGTCAAATTGTAATCCCCAGTGTTGTAGGATGGGCCTGGTGGGAGGTGATTGGATGATGGGCACAGATTTTCCCCTTGCTGTTCTCATGATAGTGAGTGAGTTCTCATGAGATCTTGTTGTTTAAAAGTGTGTAGCACCTCCCCTAGCTCTCTCTCCTGCTCTGAACATGTAACACATGCCTGTTTCCCCTTTGCCTTCCACCACGATTGTAATTTTCCTGGGGCCTGCCCAGTCATGCTTCCTGGACAGCCTGAGGAACTTTGAGTCAATTAAACCTCTCTTCTTTATAAATTGCTAATCTCAGGTGGTTCTTTGTAGCAATGAGAGAATGAACTAATACAATTAGATTTTCTGAATTTAATATCGGCTAACAAGAACTTTCTAAAAACCCATTAATGCTTCCTTTCTTCTGGTAAGAAAATATTCCCTATATACTATAGAGAATGTGTGAAGTCATGTCATAACCCCTGCTCAAATATATGATTATCTTACCTCAAACCTAAGAAATGATAAAATGCAGCTTGTAGGAGTTCCATACAAGGGAGCTTGAGATGATAAAATGTCTTGTAATTCTCAGTTATGAATGACTCCACTGAAATGGAAAAGTTTACTTTCAACAAAGTAGTAGTCTTCAGACACACAGGAACTTTTTCACTACTGTAATCTGTCACAGAATATACTGTATTATCAGGATCTACATAGCGTACAATGGAGCATGAGTTTATGTGCACACAGGTACATAAAACATCCACCGTTCAGGGGTACAAAGGTGTGATACCTTTCCACACCCATTGTAAGGGCCATCAAAGGCACGTAGGTACGTATAACAGACTATGCAGAGGTGCAAAGGTGTGATACCTTTTCACACCCATCATAAGGGCCAGGACTGACACTCCTGTAACAAAAGACAGGTCAACAAGAGAAAAGCATAACAAATGGGTTTAATCAAAGTTTGATGTGACATGACAGCCTTCAGAAATGAAGACCCACAGACAAAGGGAAAGCAGTTTTTATGCCTAAGTTCAATGAAGCCATGTAGAAATGTGACAAAGATGTCATTAATATGGTATTTTGGTTTTCCCCACATATGAGGCAATAGAAGGTAGTGATTACGATCAAGGTACCCAGAGTCAAAATGCCTTATGCAATTTACCATTCTCTATTTATCAGTTGTCCCATCTCTAGAATGTATTTTTCTCAGAGGGCTATTATAAGGAAAAAATGAGTTAAAACATATCAACTATAAAGAACAGTTTGCATATAGTAAGTACCTGATAAATGTTGCCATTAGATACTGAAATGTTCCTAATTATGTCCTGAACTAGCAACTGAGATAAAGAATTTAATAGCCCCAAAGCAAAATCTACATTATAATTTAAATATAAGGGATATGCATTATTTATTTCTTACTATATTTCCACTGAGGAGAAAATTTAAGGATAATTCATATGTTCTATCATCTGGAATCAAGTATCACCAAAATATTTTAAAATTCCATTTGAAAATATTTCTCTTTTAAGTGAGAGAAAATCTTTGTGTTTCTCATAGTTCAAGAGAAAACATAGGATTTTTAACCTTATTTTCCCTGACAAAATAGAAAAGAAATTATTATATGTCTGTAGCAACTACTTTATCCAAATTTAGAAATATATTACCTTTGGATTTTTTGAAGGTATATTATATTCCTTTCAGTTTGAGTCTCAATATTATTCAATATATAAAATTTCCAATTCAATCTTGAAATTATAGGTCATGCATGATTTATGTGGCCGGATATATTAGCACTTTGATAGTCCATTTTCCACCTGTGCAACATAATTGCTTTGTCTCAATATTCTAGCAATCCCAGTGTGCAATGCATTTGGTTATATTCTATATTTGAAAATTATGAAAATATATTTTGGAGGGATGGAGACATGACTAAATGTGATGTCATAACTTGAGAAGGGATATTAGAATAAGAGAATGACATTAGGTAAAAACAAAGGAAGTTCTAATAACATATGGACTTTAGTAATACTAAATCAATATTAATTCATTAATTATAACAGTTGTACTAAAGTTATGTAACATGTTAACAATTAAAAAAAACTGGGAGACTTGGTGTATAAGTCTGTTCTCATGCTGCTAATAAAGACATACTCAAGACTGGGTAATTTATAAAGAAAAGAGGTTTAATTGACTCACAGTTTCTCATGCCTGAGGAGGCCCTGGGAAACTTACAATCATGGCAGAAGGGGAAGCAAACACATCCTTCTTCACAGAGTGGCAGGAGACAGAATAAGAGCCAAGTGAAGGGGGAAACCCCTTATAAAATCGGCAGATCTCTTGAGAACTCACTCACTATCCGGAGAACAGCACAGAGGTAACCACCGGCATGATTCAATTACCTACCTCTGGGTTCCTCCCATGACACGTGGCTATTACATTCAAGGTGAAATTTGGGTGAGGGCACAGCCAAACTATATCACTTACTACACAGGAACTTTCTTTAATATTACTACAACTTTTCTATCAATCTAAAAGTAATATAGAAATGTTTATTAACTGCCAATATACACATTCGGAGCTTTATGAAATTTCTAATCCTAAAATTATTTATTCCTCCCACCCCCCAGCCTCTTCTGTCCTTCACTGTCTTTTTATTATTCCATGTGAAATTATTTCTATGAAATCAGCATTATGAAATCCTAACAGAAGCCTATATTGCATATATGTGCTTCTGACTTAGAGCCTAAAACTTTCAAATATAAGAATAATATTATCTTTCTATAAATATGCAAACATATCTGATTATTTACACTGTTCTCAAATATGGATGATACTTGTAATGTTAAGAAAATGAAATTCTGCAATAGAACTCTGTACATCTCTACAAATATTTCTAAATCAATGTAAATGGCTACATGAATAATAAAGGTCTCTCCCTGAATAGAAAAATAGCATCTAATTATCATTTTCCTCCACTTGCTTGCCTTTCTGGGACAGATATTTATTTAAATAGAAAATATGAATAAAGAATTCCTATCATGAACCTTGTAAAAGCTACTTCATAAAATTTAAATAATTATTTTTACTTCATTTAATAAATGTAGTTACCCAATTTACTGTTTGTTTTCCTTTTAAAAATTACTTTATTAAAGTACACTAATTTGAGGTTTTAGATTACTTTTGGGCATGGTTTTGAAACATGAGTAAATTTTGATTCAGAATGAGGTCAAACAAATGCATTTTGCAAATGTTTTGTTTTATAACTGCTTTAGTGTCTGCTTCTTTACTCAAACACTCTAGTGTTCAACCCGCACTTGTAGTGTGACTCTAAGAGGGAGGAGGGAAGCAGTGGAAATTAGTGTATTTTAAGGGAATTTCTGCTCCAGAGACTTCAGGCTTCTCAGATCCTGACCTCCTCTCATACAGATGATATGCAGGGTTCCCAGAGTTAGTGTTGCCTGGATTATATACTCCTATGTATTTTATTCTTCTTACATGGAGTTTTCATCTCTTTTGCCTGATTTCTTAGATTCAGACTGTGTTTCCAGACATTATACTAATATAATGTCATCCCTTACAGTTCCTGCCATCTCCCTGAAAATCTTGGTCTTAATGTATTATTTTTCTTAATCTAAAAAAAAATGATAATAGCAACAACAAAAATATTCTAGAAAGTAAATCACATCTGAAATACTATGTTTCTGAGTTTTATAGCACAATTAACATTTACTTTTTAAGGGTGAATGGAGGCCTGTAATCCTAACACTTTGGGAGGCTGAGGCAGGTGGATCAATTGAGCCCTGGAGTTCCAGACCAGCCTGGGTGAAATGGCAAAATCCCTTCTCTACAAAAAATACAAAAATTAGCCAGAAGGGGTGGCAGGTGCCTGCAGTCCCAGCTACTCGGGAGGCTGAGGTGGGAGGATCACCTGAGCCTGGAAGGTTGAGGCTGTGGTGAATCATGATTGTGCCACCGAACTCCAGCCTGTGTGACAGAGTGAGATCCTGTCTCAAAAATAATAATAAATATAAAAATAAATAAAAAAAGAAGTAAATGGATTAGCTTTAGTCTTTTGATTTTAGGATTTAGATTACTTTCGGACTTTTGGAAAAAGCCCACATTTTATCCGCCTTATATTGAAGACTCTAGCACATACTACCATTTAGTAGCAAGATATTATTGCAGTTCAGTGTCTAAAACATAAAAAAAACTTTAAAGTTACTAAAAGTCTTTATGTCTGCTAATTTTTATCTTTCATTATGGAGTTGCAGGGTCACAAATGACATATATTTTCAAAAATGTTATGTTTTTATCAGGAACTACAAAATATTTCTTAATGGAATCAGAAACTGTTAGCCAAGTTTGAAACTCATAAAATGTGTGGGCCCTAGATCTTAATCATGAAAGTTAGATGTTACTTATGAAAGCCAAATTAGACTCCATCTAGAAAGGGTCAGAGGGTTCAAGAAAGTCAGGACTAGTAGCTATGAGGGAAAGCATGAAGAGTGCAACAGAAGAGGCTCTGTATCTAGAGTTTTCTCTGGCTTGGCTGTTTTGGAGGAGTTACATGTATTAATATTAGCCTTTGAGTTCCAAGTCCTGTGGTTCTATTGAAGTGAAATTATTACTCCAATGTATCTTCATCATGCCTTTAGTCCATCTGCACTGACTCTTATTTTTCTTTTGCTTTCCTTTCAGGAAATCTTCTTTCCTTCCAGAAAGTTCCATAAGAGGGTAATTTGTATAGTAACTTGCATCCTCAGAAAGTCAACAAGGGTTTCTGTCATGGTAAAGTTTGTTCTTGTTTTGGCAACAAAGGGATACAATACACCTAAGGCTGGAACTCTGCAATTAGATCATTGATATGAATGATTATAATGTTTTTAAGTGGCACTTTTAAAATAAATCATCTATGCGATTTTGAAAGCAGACAATTGAATTTGTTATTGACTCATTTTTTTTCTTACTGAGATTTGTGCACAAAATAGAATTTTTGTATAAAAATTAGATTTAAAAATTAAAACTGGGACCAGCCTTCCATGAAAGCCTTAGGTCCTGAAACTCACTGGGGTTTTCCTGGGCAAAGACATTTCTCATGTCTCTGTTGCTCATGCTAGAAAATGAGCACACTTGTGTGGCTTCAGACCAGGGAGCTCCTGGAAGGCAGTGCTAGACCTCCCTGGATTCCTTTTGGACTCATCATTTTTCTGATGCTTTTGCTTTGTATCCTTTGCTGTGATAAACCTTTGCAGTGAGTTATTATCTACCCTCCTCAAAAAATCACAACAAAAACAAAAACTCTGTCTTTTCAATTTTTTCCGAAAGATGAAATGAAGGAAATATTGTAATGAAAAGCTAGCATCTTTTTTTATTAAATTCCTTGCTACAATTTTACATTTCAAAAGTTCTAAGTTAAGAAAAAGATTAACTAGCTATCAAACAATTGTCTTTTTAAAATAAAAAATTTACTTTTTTAATACAAAATTTAACTAGAGTTATTCACACCTGCCAATTTAAACATAGTACATATAACATATAATTATGTTGAACTGGAGCACCAACAAAGCACATTTTACAATGCCGTTGCTGTGTTCAAATCCTAAAAATATGCTCATACCTTCTGTTTGAGATTTAGGGTTCTCCCACCCCCCAATAAAATTAACCAAACCCAAATCTGGTATTGGTTTATTTATGTTCCCACATAGAGAGAAAAGAACAAACCAAGACATTTAAAGGAAATTCAGAAACACAAATTACATTCAAGAACACAACTCTGTGGTGCTAGAAACTGATCTTAGAAATGCACAATATTGTAACTGTTTTAAAACACAGTATTAGCTGTTTAAATAATTTGTGCATTATCTATTTTGTGCTAGAAACATTTGGAAAATTCAGGAAAATAGTTAGTTTGTCTATGGTCATTTGCAGTATATCACAGATGCACAAGCCAAAGAGTGGAATAAAAGAAAATGTAAGACAAGTTTCCTTCTCACAGGAATTTTAAATTATTGGTAGTGTTGACTGTTTGAGTCCCGTAAATACAACTAGAACAATGTATTGGTCAATGAAAAGCTGAGTTAATTTAACTTAACTCATAAGAGAAAATATCATTTTGACAATTGTTCAAAAGAAGGAAGATAGTTAATTATCAGGTTTTGAAGTATGGGCTTCAATGGTCTAAAGCAGCAGCCCCCAACCTTTTTGTCACCTGGGACTGGTTTGGTGGAAGACAATTTTTCACAAACCAGGGTAAGGGATGGTTTCAGAACGATTCAAGTGCATTACAGTCAATGTGCATTTTATTTCTATTACTATTACATTCTAATAGACAATGAAATAATTCTACAACTCACCATAATGCAGAATCAGTGGGAGGCCTGAGCTTGTTTTCCAACTAGATGGTCTCATGTGGGGATGATGGGAGGCAGCGACAGATCATCCGACATTAGATTATTATAAGGAGCGGGTAACATAGATCCCTTCTATGCACAGTTCACACTAGGGTTTGCATTCCCACGAAAATCTAATGCCACTGCTGATCTGATAGGAGGCAGAGTTCAGGTGGTAATGTGAGTGATGGGGAGTGGCTGTTACAGATGAAGCTTCGCTCGCCCTCTGCTTACCACCAGCTGTAGCAGGGTTTGGGGACCCCTGGTCTAAAGTGTATTTTTCAGAGAGAGGAAATAGCTGGAATAGGGCAGAGTTTACAGAACATTAGTTTATGATCAGTAGACAAAATGAGGCCAGGGCCAGAAACAAGTCCTTCTAGGCAAACAGTTGCCTTATAAGCAAATAGTTTTCCCAGAGAAGTTTAGTAATTTTTCTAGAGGAAAGAGTAGTTTTTTTTGGTTTATAGTATTATCTTTCTGCACAATAATTTTCTGGAACACACACGTAAGTCATATTATCATTGGTGGTTTAAGTTTTCAGTAGAGAAGCAGAATTCAAAGAATAAAAATTATTTGTAACAATAGAAAATGCCAGGAGACTTCGACTCGAATGCAATCATCCACAGATATTTATTGACCAGCTATTGCCTGCCACATGCTGTGTTACGTGCTACCTTTAACATGTGCGCATTAGAGAGATGGCCCCCCACTTCACAGGCCGTAAAGTCTGGTATATAATGCAGGCAAATAAAAAGGCAGTTAGAGTGTGGTGTGGTAAGTGTGCTAGAGCACACGGATATGATGGAAGCACATAAGAAGAACACACAGTCAAGATGAGGCATGTTCTCAGAAGGCTTTTTGAAACTAATGGCTGGAATCAGATTCGTAACAGAAGCTAAGGGACTTGATGTAAGGAACATAAGAAATGAGGACATGAGAAATATGAGGACAGAACTTTGGAGAATTCCAACATTTAGAATAGCAGGATTTATACATAGCTAAATCAATGATTGCCTTAAAATGAAAAAGTGGTTAAAATGCCCCTACACAGAAAATGTACATGACTATATTGCTATGAACCAAATCTTTGTGTTCCCCAAAATTCATCTGTTGAAATCTTAACCCCCAATCAGATGGAATTAGAAGGTGGAGACTTTGAGAGGTAATTGGGTCAGAAGGGCAGGGCCCTCAGGCTGGGATTCGTGCCCTAAAGGAAGACAAATGAGAAAAATTTTTTTCTCTCTGTCTTTGTCTCTGCCACACGGGGAAACCAGGAGAATGGCCCTCTCCAGAATCCAACCATGTTGATACACTAATCTGTACCCTCCAGCCTCCAGAAATGTGAGAAATAAATGTTCATTTTTTAAGCCACCCAGCCTATGGTATAGCAGACAAAAGACATAACCAAACATAGTAAATTAGAAATGACAAGCAAATGACTACGCTAAGACCTAAATATACATAGTAAATTAGAAATTCATTTAAATTATGTCAACATGTTATAAAATCTATTGTGTATAAAATATATTTGTGTATAAAAATATGTTTTATAACATGTAGAAATAATATGATATGATAATATAAATATATACACACATACCCATATGCATGTATATTTTTGTTTTTAATAAAAGCCAATTAATAAGATATAGAAATAAATCTAAATAGTACACATAAAAATAAATGTCATTCTGCTCAGATTCAAAAGTGACATGAAGGTTACTGTTATTTAACCTTATTTTGAAGTTGATATTTCTGAGAGGTCATTGATGTGGCAATATGTGTAGCATTTTTCAAACCAACCAATTTATATTTTAAGTTTTGATGGTACTAAAAATATGAAAAATGCAAGTGACCCCTCTGTGATCTAGTGGCCTAGATTGTAATTCAGGAATGTCAGGATTCTCTAAGACATTTTAAATTGAATTCAGGTTTGCATCTCCTTCTTTGTCCTCAATTCATTCAGGCTATGTTTAGGATGGGCTGCAGCTTCTATGCTATTTGCATCACCATGGAAAACATTAAGAATATGCTATCGTATTGTTAATTTTTTCTAAGAAATAACTGTGCAAAGAGTTTCTCAGCTTTTTATTCAGGTGATTAGAGATTTATTTTTGTGGAAAACAGACAAAGCTTTACTGCTGTCAACCCAAAGATGCAGGGATGCTTCTCGTAGCACTGAAAGATTCACATATTCATTCATGTATCTTCTTTTATTGTAGGTTGGTAGCTAATTGCAAACTTTTACTTTTAAACAACATTCCATATTAGTGAGTTCGGGGCCTTCAATTAAACAAAAAATTACCTTATACACTTGGCCAAAATATATCTACTACCTACAAAGTCAGTCAAGCAATAAATAAACGTCTGTTTTGTTTAATTAGACCAAATTTGAGTTATAAATTTCTCTCACTCAAAAACAACTTCACTTAAAGAATAAATAGTTAATAATTCTACCCCTAGTTCAATCAAACACTGGAAGACTCATCATCTTCAAAATCACATATCCATTGTAGAGAGCATGACTACAAATCCACTATCTAAAAACCTGTTTTAAAAAGTTATTTTTCTGTTGTAGATGATGATTTTCATAACAGAAGAGGAAACTTCTTTGGGGATTGTTGATGATCTCTTAGATGTGGGATGAATAAGTCATGTTTGGAGCTTCTAGCATCAAAGGTGTTCTATCTGTGAAGATTTTCTTTATTATTTTTAATCCAATTCCTTTTTTCTTTTTTTTCTTCCTTATTATTGACAGAGAAACATGTCACCATAGTAAGAAACATCTATGGTCTTTCAAGTGTTTAAAAGAAACTCAAAAATTGAAAAGTGTCTTTGATTCCATCAGTGTACTCATAGGGATGGCAAGCCAAAGACTACTGTGAGAAAGTCCTAAACTTGCACCCACATACATGCTGACTAGAAATGGCAGAGACTCTAATTACTGATTCTTAAGAACTTGCTCTAAAATATTAGCAGAAACATTAACATTTCTGGATTAGGACCCAACTATTGTCTCGTGGTGGAAAAAAAAATTGTTTTTATTTTTTCTTCTTTCTTTACACCCAAAACAACAAAGGCATACAATTTCATCACATTGCCTCAAAATTGTGGTTATTTATTTTGCTTTCAATAAATTTGGTAATTGTTGGACTACAGAGAAAATTTGATCAGGATTGCAACAAAACTTCTTTCACAGTAAATTATGTATTGCATTAGATAGAGTGAAGCCAGAATAGTGTGTGAAGTCAAAGACAGTGACAAGAAACCGTTAGACGACGGTGACAGATGAGCTAAAATAAGCATGGTCAACACCTACCAGACAGTCTATTAAAATACCTCCACGGAGTTTATTTTGACTGTATTTGAGATCTTCTTATAACATACTTCTGTAATCTGAAGAGTGTCAGCTGAAAGTGCTGTGGCTTGAGGCATACAAAGGAGAAGACAGGAGTCATGAAATACAGAAAATGTCCAAGATACTTGGTAGGAGATACAAGGAGCTTTATATGGTGAGGAAAACAGGGTGGTAGAAAGTTTAAACTGCCTCCTGGGGGTCAAGTTATTCTCCCGCCTCAGCTTCTGCAGCAGCGGGAATTACAGGCGCGCACCACCATACTCAGCTAATTTTTATATTTTTAGTAGAGACAAGTTTTCACAATGTTGGCCAGACTAGTCTCGAACTCCTGACCTCAGGTGATCCATTCCCCTCGGCCTCCCAAAGTGCTGGGATTACAGGCATGAGCCACTGCGCCCCGTTAAAAAAAAGTTTAAACTTTTGAAAGGAGAGAGAAGGTTGGGCCCGGTGGCACACGCCCGTAATCCCAGCACTTTGAGACCAAGATGGGCAGATCACTTGAGGACAGGAGTTTGAGAGGACCCTGGCCAACATGGCGAAACCCTGTCTCCACTAAAAATACAAAAATAAGCTGGGCGTGGCAGTGGGCACCTGTAATCCCAACTACTCCCGAGGCTGAGGCAGGAGAATCACTTGAGTCCAGGAGGCAAAGGCTGCAGTAAGCCGAGATCATGCCAATGCACTCCAGTCTGGGGGACAGACTTTGTCTCAAAAAAAAAAAAAAAAAAAAAAAAAGGCTAAAGAAAAAGAGGAGGCAGAATAGAGTATGTTTATTACAGAGAAGAAGCCAATTAATACATTGAGGACTAGAGAGAGTAATTGATTAGTTATTAGAGGTGAAGATCCCTAAACAAGGTTAAAAATTGGATGCTGGGGTGAGGGGGCATGGTTTGAAATAGAAAATAGAAGCAGGGCGGGGCCAAGATGGCTGGCTAGGAGGAGCAGCCTTCGAGGCTCCCATCGAAAAAATATAGTAAGGGTGTGAATCTTTCACTGGCAACCAAGGTATCCAGGTGCTCTCCTCAAAACTGGCTGGAAGGCTGGCGTGACCCATGGAAAGAAGGAAGGGCAGTATGGTGCATCGGGCCACCTGAGAGCCACACGGGGAAGGGGAACCCCCTTCCCGAGCCAAGGGAGGCGGTGACTGAGCCACTACCCAGCCGGGGAAACTGTGCTTTTTTCCATGGAACTGTGCAACCCACAGATCAGAAGATCCCACTAGCAAACTCAAGTCACCAGGGCCTAGCGTGCCAACTCCAGAAAGCATGGAATCTTACAGCCTCTCAGCGGGAATCTGCTTAAGCCTACCAAACTCCCAGGGGTAGGGGCGACCAGCAGCGGCCGAGGCTGCCTGCTGTCTAAGCCCTTCCAGCTCCTTGTGGGAGGGGCAGCAGCCAGCAGTGGGACTCCCAACTGCCTAACACACTAAGCTCCCTGGGCGGGGGAAGGGCAGCACCCATTTCTGTAGCTCCAGGCTGCACTTTTCCCCTGCTGGAGCCAAGGAGGCTGGACATCTCAGTCCCAAGGCTTGTCCCCACAGCCCAACACACTAGCTATGGCAGTCTGAGGCCAGAGATCCTCTTTTGACCTAACCCTGACCCATCCTTCCTCAGTGGGTGGGGCGTCCCTGCAGGATCTCCAGTAACTCCAGCCAGAGGCTCAGGGACAGAATTCGGATCTCTCTTGGCCTGAGCCCCTATGGGGAAGAGTGGCCATGGTCTCTGTGGACCAGCAGACTTAGCCTCTCCTCCTGGTAGTTCTGAGGAATCCAGGCAGTACAGACAAGTGGGTTTCCCCCCAGCAAAACACACCCTCTCCACCAAGGGACAAAGTGCTTTGTTAAATGGGTTCTGTGCCCCATGCCACCCAAATGGATAAGACTCTCCAACAGAGGTTGTCAGATGCCCTATACAGGAGCAATTCTACTGGCATCATGTTGGTGCCCTTTGAGGCTAGAGATCATAGAAGAAGGAGCAGGCACTCTTCTTTTCTGCTCTCCAGCCTCTTTGAGTGACACCTCCAGGCACCCGGGCAGATCAGATGAATAGGGCCTGACGTGAACGGCCAGAAAACTGCAGCAGCCCTACATAAGAGGAACCTGACTATTGAAAGAAAAACAAACAAGCAGAAGACTACAACAATAGCATCAACAACAACAACAACAAAAGACCCCCACAAAAGCCTCATCCAAGGGTCAGCAGCCTCAAAGACCGAAACTAGACAAACTCACTAAGATGAGAAAGAATCAACAAAAAAGTGCTGAAAACTCAAAAGGCCAGAGTACCTCTTCTCCTCCAAATGATTACAACGTCTCTCCATCAAGGGTGCAGAACTGGACAGAGGATCAGATGGACAAATTGACAGAAGTAAGCTTCAGAAGATGGGTAACAGAAAACTATGATGAGCTAAAGAAGCATGTTCTAACCCAATGCAAAGAAGCTAAGAACCTTGATAAAAGGGTAGATGAATTGCTAACTAGAATAACCAGTTTAGAGAGGAACATAAATGACCCGACGGAGCTGAAAAACACAGCATGAGCATTTCTTGAAGCATACACAAATATCAACAGATGAATCGGCCAAGCAGAAGAAACAATATCAGAGTCTAAAGATGACCTTACTTAAATAAGACATGCAGACAAGAATAGAGAAAAAGGAATGAAAAGAAATTAACAAAGCCTACAAGAAATATGGGACTTCATAAAAAGACTGAGCCTACAAGTGATTGGAGTACCAGAAGAAGATGAGGAGAATGGAAAAACACACTTCAGGATATTATCCAGGAGAATTTCCTCTACCTAGCAAGGCAGGCCAACATGAAATTTCATGAAATACAGAGAACACCATTAAGATACTCCACGAGAAGAACAACTCCAAGACACAGAATCATCAGATTCTTTCTCCAAGATCGAAATGAAGGAAAAACTGTTAAGGGCAGCCAGAGAGCAAGGGCAGATCACTTACCACAGGAGCCCATCAGACTAACAGCAGACCTCTCAGCAGAAACTCTACAAGCCAGAAGATATTGGGGGCCAATATTCAACATTACCAAAGTAAAGAATTTTCAACCCAGAATTTCATATTTGGCCAAACTAAGCTTCATAAGTGAAGGAGAAATAAAATCCTATCCAGACAAGCAAATGCTGAGGGATTTTGTTACCACCGGGTGTGTCCTGCAAGAGCTCCTGAAAGGTGCACTAAATATGGAAAGAAAAAACTGGTACCAGCCACTGCAAAAACACAACAAAACATAAAGGCCAATGACACTATGAAGGAACTGCATCAACTAGTGTGCAAAATAACCAAAAGGCATCATGATGACAGGATCAAATTTACACACAACAATACTAACCTTATATGTAAATGGGTTAAATGCCTCAATTAAAAGACACAGACTGGCAAATTGGTTAAAGACCCACCAATGTGCTGTATTCAAGAGACCCATCTTATATGCCAAGGCACACTTAGGCTCAAAATAAAGGGATAGAGGAAAATATAACAAGCAAATGAAAGCAGAAAAAATCAGGGGTTGCAATCCTAGTCTCTGACAAAACAGACTTTAAACCAACAAAGATCAAAAAAGACAAAGAAGGGCATTACATAATGGTAAAGGGAACAATTCAACAAGAAGAGCCAACTATTCTAAATATATATGTGACCAATACAGGAGCACCCAGATTCATAAAACATGTTCTTAGAGACCTACAGAGACTTAGACTCCCACACAATAATAGTGGGAGACTTTAACACCCCATTGTCATTATTAGACAGACCAACAAGACAGAAAATTAATAAGGATATTCAGGACTTGAACTCAGCTCTGGATCAAGTGGACCTAGTAGATGTCCACAGAACTCATTACCCAAAACCAACAGAATATACATTCTTCTCAGTGCCACATGGGACTTATTTTCAAATTGACCACATAATTGGAAGTAAAACACTCCTCAGCAAATGCAAAAGAACTGAAGTCATAAAAAACAGTCTCTCAGACCACAGTGCAATAAAATCAGAACTCAGGATAAAGAAACTCACTCAAAACCACACAACTTCATGAAAATTGAACAACCTGCTCCAGAATGACACTTGGATAAATAATGAAATTAAAGCTGAAATCAAGAAGTTCTTTGAAACCAATGAGAACAAAGAGAAAATGTACTAGAATCTCTGGGACACAGCAAAGGTAGTCTTAAGAGGAAAATTTGTAGCACTAAATGTCCATGTCAGAAAGCTGGAAAGATACCAAATTGACACCCTAACATTCACAATCCTGAAGAGCTAGAGAGGCAAGAGCAAACATTTCTGAAAGCTAGCAGAAAACAAGAAATAATTAAGATCAGAGAAAAATGAAGGAGATAGAGACACTAAAAACCCTCCAAAAATCAATGAATCCAGGAGCTGTTTTTTGAAAAAATTAACAAGATAGACTACTAGATAGACAAATAAGAACAAAGAGAAGAATCAAATAGACACAATAAAAGATGATAAAGGGGATATCACCACTGACCCCACAGAAATGCAAACTACCGTTAAAGAATACTACAAACACCTCTACACAAATACTCTAGAAAATACAGAAGAAATGGATGAATTCCTGGAGGCATACACCCTACCAAGACTGAAACAGGAAGTTGAATCCCTGAATAGACCAATAACAAGCTCTGAAATTGAGGCAGTGATTAATAGCATACAAACAAACAAAAAAAACAAAAGCCCAGGACCAGATGGATTCAAAGCTGAATTCTACCAGAAATACAAAGAGGAGATGAAACCATTCCTTGTGAAATTATTCCAAGCAATTGAAAAGGAGGGACTTCTCCCTAACTCATTTTATGAATCCAGCGTCATCCTGGTAACAAAACCGAGAAGAGACACAACAACAAAAAAGAAAACTTCAGGCCAATATTCCTGATGAACATCAATGAGAAAATTCTCAATAAAATAAAATATTGGCAAGCCAAATCCAGCAGTACATCAAAAAACTTATCCACCACAGCTTTATCCCTGCAATGCAAAGCTGATTCAACATATGCAAACCAATAAATGTAATCCATCACATAAATAGAACCAAAGACAAAAACCACATGATTATCTCAATACTTGCAGAAAAGGCATTTGATAAAATTCAGTACCCATTCATGTTAAAAACTCTCAATAAACTAGGTATTGATGGACATATCTCAAAATAATAAGACCTATGTATGACAAACCCACAACCAATATCATATAGTATGGGCAAAAGCTGAAAGCATTCTCTTTGAAAATGAGTACAAGACAAGCATGCTCTCTCTCACCACTCCTATTCAACACAGTATTGGAAGTTCTGGCCAGGGCAATCAGGCAAGAGAAATAAATAAAAATATTCAAATAGGAAGAGAGGAAGTCAAGTTGTCTCTGTTTGCAGATGATATGATTTTATATTTAGAAAACCCCATCATCTAAGCCCAAAAACTTCTTGAACTGATAAGCAATGTCAGCAAAGTCTCAGCATACAAAATCAATGTGCAAAAACACAAGCATACTTTTGCATCAACAATAGGCCAGCAGAGAGCCAGATCATGAATGAACTCCCACTCACAATCGCCACAAAGAGAATGAAATATCTAAGAGTACAGCAAACAAGGGATGTGAAGGACCTCTTTAAGGAGAACTACAAACCACTGTTCAAGGAAATAAGGAAATAAGAGAGGATACAAACAAATGGAAAATCATTCCACCCTCATGCCATACTGCCAAAAGTAATTTATGGATTCAATGTGATTCCCATGAAACTACCACTGAAATTCTTCATGGAATTGGAAAAACTTATTTTAAATTTTATGTGGAATCAAAGAAGACACCGTATAGCCAAGACAACCCTAAGCAAAAAGAATAAAGCTGGAGGCATCACTCTACCTGACTTCAGACTATACTACAAGGCTGTGGTAACCAAAACAGCATGGTTCTAGTACCAAAACAGAAATATAGACCGATGGAGCAAAACAGAGGCCTCAGAAATAACATTACACATCTATGACCATCTGATCTTCGACAAACCTGACAAAAACAAGCAATAGAGGTAAGATCTCCTATTCAGTAAATGGTGCTGGGAAAACTGGGTAGCCATATGCAGAAAACTGAAACTGGACTCCTTCCTTACACCTTATAGAAAACTTAACTCAAGACGGACTAAAAACTTAAATGTAAAACCCAAAACCATAAAAACCCTAGAAGAAAACCTAGCCAATACCATTCAGGACATAGGCATGAGTAAAGACTTCATGACAAAAATGGGAAAAGCAATTGCAACAAAAGCCAAATTGACAAATGGGTTCTAATTAAACTAAAGAGCTTCTGCACAGCAAAAGGAACTATCATCAGAGTGAACAAAGACGCAACCTACAGAATGGGAGAAAATTTTTGCAGTCTACCCATCTGACAAAGGTCTAATATCCAGAATTTAGAAGGAACTTAAACATATTTACAAGAAAAATCAAACAACCCCATCAATAAATGGGCAAAGGATATGAACAGACACTCCTTAAAATAAGCCATTTACACACCCAACAAACTTATGAAAAAAAGCTCAACATCACGGATCATCGGAAGAATGCAAATCAAAACCACAATGAGATACCATCTCTTGCCAGTCAGAATGGCGATTATTTAAAAGTCAGGAAACAATAGATGCTGGTGAGGCTGTGGAGAAATAAGAACGCTTTTACACTATTAGTGGGAATGTAAATTAGTTCAACCATTGTGGAAGACAGTATGGCGATTCCTCACGGATCTAGAACCAGAAATACCATTTGACCCAGCAATCCCATTACTGGGTATATGCCCATGGGAATATAAATCATTGTACTATGAAGACACATGCATATATATGTTTATTGCATCAGTATTTACAGTAGCAAAGACTTGGAACCAGCCCAAATGCCCATCAGTGATAGACTGGATAAAGAAAATGTGGTAAAATACACCATGGAATACTGTGCAGCCATAAAAAGGAATGAGATATGTCCTTTTCAGGGATATGGATGAATCTGGAAGTCATCATCCTAAGCAAACTAACACGAGAACAGAAAACCAAACACCACATGTTCTTATTCATAAGTGGGAGGTGAAAATTGAGAACTCATGGGCACAGACAGGGGAAAAACACACACCAGGACCTGTTCGGGGGGTGGGGGTGAGGGAAGGGAACTTAGAGGACGGATCAATAGGTGCAGCAAACCACCATGGCACCCCTAGACCTATGTAACAAACCTGCACATGTATCATTTTTTAGAAGAAATAAAGAAAAAAATAAATAGAAAATAGAAAATGGGAGAAAGAACCTGCCAAACCAATCTATAAGGATTGAGATAAAACACTGAAGATCTAATTGAAAAAAAAAACATATATTTATCATGACACCAAATTTGAGGCCATGTGTTTCTCTAGTGATTTTTCTTTAATGATGTCCAACAGTGTGGATATCAGTAGAGAATACATAGACATTTTCTAATAGGTATATTTGAACACTTAGAAAGTACAAGACACTGTATGGAGTAGAAAAAAAAAAGACCCTTTTCTTCTGTAGAATTATGTAGTCGGGCATACATAGTTAAATTAGTTTCAAAAATACATAGTACAAAACAACAAGGAATAATTGATCTCCACATTCCACATCTGGACAAAAGATGTTTATGTGATTTAGTCTACTCTTTAGTTTAGCTAACTCCTCCCCCTCAGCTTTTCATATCTAATAACTCATCCTCAATGTATCACACATCTGTACCTTCAGGTAGGAAAGCAATTATCTATTTAAATGTATTTTGAAAGAAAAAATGAATTTTTTATCTGTATGCAACAATATTAAGTAAAAACATTATTTTGCCAAAGGATTTTTGTCTCTCCTACTTTAATTAGTATTTGTGAGTCCGTGCTTCCTCCATGCTGTGTAACTAGGTATAACATTGATAAGGAAGGCTCTCAGGTGTAGTTCTAGGTTATCACCATAAGATGGCGATGCTTTGAATTATACTGCATTTTACCCCCAAACTAAATTCAACCTTATGAAACCAAACTGATTATTGATAGTAACACTTAAAATCATTTAAGATGGAGGCTACAGTAAGTTAGATATCGCCTTAAATAATGTATCAAAACAGCAGTTAAAACCCAGATTCTGTTATGCCTCTGCTTATTTTCTGCTGTTCCTCTTGGTAGCAGTCATGGATTGATTTAATTTGGCACCTCAAACCTGAACTCAGTCATTCTCTCTTGCTGCCTTAGTGTTTGTATACTGTCCTAGTTGAACTTGCCAATTTGAGATTTGAGTAAAGCCAGTAAGTGTCAAAGTCTTTCTGCTAACCTAATGCCCTGCTTAAACTATTTTTTTTTTTCTAAATAGTGATCAGACTCTAGGTGACAGGAAGAATCTGTCCTTTCCTAAAGCCTCAGATAAGAGTGGATATGGTTTAATACTGTGTTTGCTTTAGTAAAAGCAGTCAAATAATATCTCTGACAACTGAAGTCTCTTCACAAAAGAAGCATATTTTAAGGCAGGCACATTTTCAATCTGTGTGAGAATTTTCAGAATATCATTACAATAATTTAATAGGTGAATTATATTGATATAGTTAAATACATTTTAAAAGTTAACATTATATTTCAGCATTCTCATGCATACATTTCACATATATATGATCAATAAATACAAATACATTCTGAAAGTGCTCTTTTATGTAGTGATAGTAATAGCATTAACTGTATGTTTGACACTATGACAGGTTTAATTAATTATATTTATTTCATTATTTAATTTACAATAGATGGATGGAGTAGGTTTTATAAGCCTTTTTTACAGATGATAAAATACATGCTGACCATGATTTTGAAGATTGCACAGACAATAAATGCCTTTGCTGTGTTTCAAACCCACGTTAGCGTATCCCTGTACCTATCCTGCTTTTCATTTTGCTATACTAAAAATATATAATCTTCTCATGCTTTCTTTTTAATAAAGATGGAAAACCAAATGTCATTTCAACCATCATTGATTCCAAGTTATTGTCACATAACTGAAGACCTTCGTATTATAATCTTTCCTTAGTGTTCAATGTGAAAGCAATTGCTTGCCTGACCACTCACTGAAAAATCTTCCCACTTCAAAATAAATTTTAAATATAATTCAAGTTTCTATATTTCAATACATTAAAGAGCATGCCTTAATATATTTGAAAGCCATTTTGTTTGATATTACTTTGATTTTAAGTTTCAATTCTCAAAAGAACAAACTCTGAATCATCTCTAGGTTCCGTTTCCTATATGAAAAATACAAGCATGTTAGTGCAATAATCCCGACTAATTCTATAGATTAATGTTTTTAAGGGAGGCATCATTCTATTAAAGTGTGGTTTGGTTTCACTGTGTGTATAAAACAGGTCATGTTTGTTAGCTAAAAAGGTATTTCACAAAATGTGTTAAACAAAAATGTTAATGTTAACTTCAACATTTTCTTCTAATTGCCATTTATAAATATAAACTTAGCCAAACTACATGCCTATTCAGCTTTGATTTTTGTTATTCTAAGCAGATCTTAATTGTTCACTTACAAAAATTTCCAAGATTTATATGTTGACACAGTCTCCTCCAAATAATAAATAAACTGTGTTTTTCTCTGATTCTTATGAAAAAAATTCTTTGGCAAAGCCTAATTAGTAAAAAACTAATTGTTCAGGGACATAGAGCACCAATATTAAGCAATACAAACTGTATCTAGAAAAGAGGCTGCTCAGGACTTAGATTCATGGACATTCTAGTACATACAGATACAGTAGGAAAATGCATAGAGCTAAGGTTAGCATGCTATGCTGATTGCATGAAGGTCAATTTAGCACCATACATGCTAAAAGTCTAGACAAGTCTTGATAAGACATTCACTTTCAATTGTAAAATCACAGAAGGGTTCAATTTAGGCTGTTTGCAGGTCTTCTAATTTAAGATGAATGTCATGGGTGAGCATCGTGGCTTCATTTTAGGAATATGGTCATACAAATAATAACTTATTAGAAATTAAAATTCGAACTAAAATTTAAATTAGAAAATTTATTATCATGCTTTTATGTTGTTGGAAATAGCACATGATCTCGTATCTAGCTAATAGCTAGATCTATGAGAGAGAGAAAGGTGGAGATACAGACAGATAGATATTGATGATATAGATATCTATCTCCGGCTCTTGGCCTATGATCAGATGCCCTGGTTCTCCTATTTTTTCTCCTTCCTTTAAAGAAGACTACCTTGAGACTTCAGCTGTCACCTCCATATTAATATTTAAAAGGACTAAACCTAGATTCCGCTTCCAATGCCCATGTCTGAGTTTAATACCTATTTAAACTTATTTTCTGCTGAAGGTTTCTATTTTAATCATCCTTCTTTTTCTCAAACTGAAAATGCTAAGACATTTATCTCTCAAGACCTCTTCTATATTTTCTGCCTCTTTCATTTTTCTGCCAATTACTTCAGTTAAAAACCTCTCAGTTACTTCTAATTCAACTTTTCTTTCATCTGTGTCTTAATTTTCTGTTGATGGTTTAATAAATCACCTCTAACATAGTGGCTTAACACAGCACAAATGGATTGTCTTATAGTTTGGAGGTCAGAAGTCCAAAGTGGATCTCGCTAGGCTAAAATCAGGATGACAGCGGGGCTTTTGTCCTTCCGCAGGAGAACATCTTTTTACCATCCTTTCCAGCTTCTGGAGGCCACCTGCATTCATTGATCTGTGGCAACCTTGCAGCATCCTCAAAGCCAGCAAGATGAATCTAGTTACCATACTGGCATTTCCCTGGTTCTCTTTCTTATGTCTCTCTTTTCCCCTTTTAGGGACACTTTGCCATTACGTTTGCCCACTCAGATAATCCAAGATAATCACTCTGTTTCAGGATAAGCTGATTAGTAACCTTAGTTCTATTTGCAATCTTAACGCCTTCTTCGTCATGTAACATGACATATTCATAGATGACAAGGATTAGCACATGGACATCTTGTTTACTGGGGGGCAGTACCAGTGCCTACCACAATCTCCCATCAGTAAGTAACAATGTCATAGAGATTTTTTGTGTTTCACATGAATTTATGATCCAGTAGCCTGTCTTCTACTCATTATCTCTTACACATGTAATGTTCAGATTCCAAAACATCTAATTTTATTTTCTCAGTTAGAAATTAAGAGGTCTGTTTCCAGTCCTGCACCACTAATTAACTTTATGTCTTTTCTGGGATCTAAATGTTGCACCTCGCCTCCCCCCATATTTCTATGTTAAAATATTAATCACCAAGCTGATAATATTAGAACGTGGGGCCTTTTGAGAGATGATTATGGGAAATGTTCCACATGAGGACGCAGTGAGGATGCTGCAACCTAAAAGAGGATGCTCTAATCTTGGACTTCCCAGCCTCCAGAACTGTAAGAAATAAATTTCTGTTGTTTGTAAGCTACCTAGTCTATGATGGTTTGTTATAGGAGCCCTAATGGGCTAAGACTGCCTTATAAAAGTGACTTAAGATTTTGGACTTTCTTATAGATAAACCAACATTATTAGGCTAGATGATTTATAGGACTCTTTCCATTTGTTAAATAATATATATTTCAGAATAAATAATATAATTATAATTGAATTGGATTATCATTTCTTAAATAATGACATATGAATAGTCAAGTCTAAATGTACTATGTGTATAGTTAAGACAAAATTTGAATAAAATGTCTTCTCTTTAGTCGTATAAGAAATTGAAGTTTCTTCCGTGAGTGTTTCTGTTAAGAATGATGAGGCAGAATGATTCTATCTTTTCAGTGGTAAAAATACTCTGAATGTTCTGTTCATAGGAGAGAAAAGATTATTTAGATGCATTTTTTCAAACTTTTTTCATAACATTTCTAAACTTTTCTAACATTTCTAAACATTTCTAAACCATGACTTTATTTGATAATATTAGTTAATACAATAGACTTAAGTACTACAGATAGCATTTCTCTTTAGGTAGTGTTTAACGTGATAATTTGGCTACTACAATGAAAAATATCCAATTATAACAAAATGCTGTGGCTGCCTGGGAGGCAGTAATATGATAAAAATTAAAAACTGAATTTAGTGAATTTTTAACGTACAGTAATTTTTTTATACCCACAAACAGAATCACCTCTGGAACAATCTCCAGACTCTGTTAATAACATTAAAAATTTACTGAATTTTATGAATATGAAATATTCATAATTTGTATCCACATTAATTTATCCTTTGCATGCCTCTAACATTAAGTAATTTTGAACCAAAGAAATAATGTTAGCCTTTTTTTTTTTTTTTTTTTTTAGAAGAACAACATCTCGGCCAGGTGTGGTGGCTCAAGTCTGTAATCCCAGCACTATATGAGGCCTAGACCGGTGGGTCACGAGGTCAGGAGATCAAGACCGTCCTGGCTAACACGGTGAAACCCTGTCTCTACTAAAAGTACAAAAAACATTAGCCCGGCGTGGTGGCAGGTGCCTGTAGTCCCAGCTACTCGGGAGGCTGAGGCAGGAGAATGGCGTGAACCTGGGAGTGAGCAGTTAGCTGAGATCACGCCTCTGAACTCCAGCCTGGGCGACTGAGAAAGACTCTGTCTCAAAAAAAAAAAAAAAAGAAAAAGAAAAAGAAGAAGAAAGACATCTCAATTCTCTTTCTTTCTTTTTTTTTTTTTTTTGGAGACAGAGTCCCACTCTTGTTGCCCAGGCTGGAGTGCAATGGCGCAATCTTGGCTCACCACAACCTCTGCTTTCCGGGTTAAAGCAATTCTCCTGCCTCTGTCTCTTGAGTAGCTGGAATTACAGGCATCCACCCCCATGCCCAGCGAATTTTTGTATTTTTATTAGAGATGCGATTACAGCATGTTGGCCAGACTGGTCTTGAACTCCTGACCTCAGGTGATCCCCCCACCTTGGCCTCCCAAAGTGCTGGCATTACAGGCTCAATTCTCTTTCTTATTTAGTTGCTACTATTGTTAATGTTCATTGTGGTTCCTTGGACTAGAAGATTATAGGACTATATTTTTAAGGTGTCATAATCTAAACATTATTAAATTTATGGAAAGATGTAATTTTCCTACCATCACATGTGAAAGAAAATTGCAGTTTGTGTTTGAAAGGTATGTCCCCACCTTAGAAACTATAAATTGTCATGTAGTGAGTAATATTTGAATGAATTTTGGTAACGAAGGACAAAGCTTTTTTTAAAAAATTTTTATTTTTATTTTCCTTTTGGTATTATGCAACTGAAAAAACTGCTCAAAATGAATAAAAATGAAATTATTTTATGGTGGATTAAATGTTCCCCTTGGTCTCCAATATTTCTTTTTTTAAATTCCTTTTAACAAAAGTGCTGATTTTTTTTTCTTTTCTGTTCAACTGTTTTCCAATGACATCAGCATTTCACAAACTATTGCTAACTGTTTCTAAGAAGTTGCCAGTATGGCTGCAGCATAAATTCGGAGTCAACTAGAGTTAATCCTTTGATTTTTTTTTTTTTTTTCAGAGTTTCGCTCTTGTTGCCCAGGCTGGATTGCAATGGCGTGATCTTGGCTCACTGCAACCTCCGCCTCCTGGGTTAGAGCCATTCTCCTACCTCAGCCACCGGAGTAGCTTGGGATTACAGGCATGTGCCACCATGCCTGGCTAATTTTGTATTTTTAGTAGATGTTGGTCAGGCTGGTCTCGAACTCCTGACCTCGTGAACCACCTATGTTGGCCTCCCCAAGTGTGGGGATTACAGGTGTGAGCCATTGCTCCCAGAATAACTTTTTTTTCAATATTGAAACTGGACTGTATGGGGTAAAATTTTATGCTGTCGATATAATTGGACTTGAGATAATTAGTCCTAATTACTGTAGTAATTGTAATATATGAGTCAAATAGTGAAACAAACACAACAAGCGAACATGCTCCTCCCTGAATGCAGGAAGGAATTCCTGATTCTTCTAAGGCGACAACTGTGCCACTTCTATACAGGAAGGCCATGTTGACTGTTCAGTAAAGTTCAGGTGAATTGGGGGAAGATGTATTTTCTACTCTTTTTGGTTTGTTTGTCTTTGTGGTTGTTGTTGTTTGTTTGTTTGTTGAGATGGAGTCTCACTCTGTAGCCCAGGCTGGAGTGGTGGCACGATCTCGGCTCACTGCAACCTCCGCCTCCAGGTCTCAAGCGATTCTTGTGCCTCAGCCTCCCGAGTTTCTGGGACTACAGGCGCCCGCCAGGACGCCCGGCTAATTTTTTAAAAATTATTTTTATTAGAGACAGGGTTTTGCCGTGTTGCCCTGGGTGGTCTGGAACTCCTGAGCTCAGGAGATCCACCCTCCTCGGCTTTCCAAATTTCTGGGATTATAGGCGTAAACCACCGCACCCGGCCTTTTTTGTATTCTTTAAATTTAGAAAATCGTTAATCTTAGGCATTTTTTTTTTACCTTTAATTATTTGCTGCCAATGATGAATCTTATCTATCAAGAAGGTGAATATCAAGTAATATCCCACAAACCATTTAAGGCAATACTTAAGACATGGTATTAATATTCTGCAAATTGTTCCACAATTTGCAGTTTTATTTGTAAGATATGCAATAAGGTGGTGGAACTTTTATAAAGAAACCGTAAAAAAATTACATCTATTGATAAGCAGTCAAAAATGTCACATTATCTATTGCTAATTAGCATGCAGATTTAAAATAATTATGTTGCTGTATTTAATGTGAATGTATTCATTTCTCAATAGTTATATGTGATTACCATGTATAAATATATGTTTTATATATATATATAAGTGAAAAATGCCCATGTTGCTGCATAAATATTAAATGTTGGCCAAATATCTCTCTCTTAAAAAAGAAAAAGAGTCACAAGATATGTGATTGGTATCAAAATAGTAATAATCCATTCATCTGTCATTGTTAGACATCCGTATGCTGCTTCTGCATATTTTTGGTTATGGATTAATAAAAACAGAATTGTGATTTTTTAAAAAAGTGAAAAATAGCTCTCTGGGAATGGAGACATAAAAAAGGTTAGGTTTTCATGGTGTCCCAGAGGTTGTTCATCATCCTGTGTTAAAACAACACACAAAGTCCATGAAGATTCAAACACGAAGTGGACGACATCTATTAAACCATAAAAAAAGAGGGCACTGATGTCCAGAACAAACCAAGCAGCAGCAGTTTATAACAAAGGACAGGGAACACACAAATAAACAGAAGAAAATCTCGCAAAAAGTGAACAGAAAAATTACATTTCTCAGGAAATAGAGATGCGATGTCAGATGCATGTGCAATGTAGTTATGATCTAACCGAAATAGAAATATTCCCAATATATACAAATAAATGACATTGATGTCATAGTTTGTCACATCAAATCAGCACTGCAAAAAAGAACAAAAATGTTTTTTAAAACTTTTTTTGCAATATTTTGTTTAGGAATACAATTCAGTGTACTTAAATCCTGAAAAGCTAGCAGAGCTATTATATATTATAAAATGAGTCAGATTAAAAATAATTTGTAATGGAGTAATGCTACAGCCGCAATGAAATTTTTTTTTTTTTTGCTTTTTTAGAGACCTCAGTTAAGAGTGTTGCTATTTTAGACTCCCCAAAAGGGAAAAGTGAGGTCACAGCGCAGAAAGGATTAAAAGACAAACTGTATGATGCCTGCCTCTTCACGGCTGTGCAGTGGCAAGGTGGATGTCCTGCAGCTGTGGTGGTGGAACTAATCAGACATGTACATCTGATTAATTTTGATGTGTTAGAGGGCATTTGGCCTCCTGAAGAGAGAAGTCATGAATTTCATAATGAGACCCAAAATGGAACAAATATAGCTATAGCCTTGAGAATATTTGCTCTGAAAATGCTTTCCTTACGGAAAGTATCCATTTATATTATATTTTAACAGGTGTCTAAAAATCGCAGAATTAATGAGCTTCACTCCATAAAGAATCTCCCAAGTAAGCTAAAGAAACAGAAATTTTGACACCAAAAAAGAAACACTGAGTGAAACACCAATACATTACATGTCCATCATGATTTATAGAAAGAAGATTGTTAATGTATCACACTTTTTTTCTAGGACAGTCAGAGATCTTGATGAATGTTTGTTTAGGTATCACTAATCAGATAGCCACATTTTTTGTCTTTTCCCTTGTCTTTCTTAATTTTAGTTATCGATGGAGAAAACGAAAATTCGAATTGGATATAGTGAGAATTGTCACTCCATATAAAAACAAGCATTTAATTGATAAAATTCCAGTATACTTTTTGTACATTATTAAGCAATATGAGATGTTTTAAATAAATGTTGTATTTAAGCATAGAAATATATTAAATATGTATTATGGAATAAAAGATTACTATAGAAGAATACAGTTGATTTTCCAGTTTCCCAATTAGTTATGCAAATTTTGGAAAATGGATTAATAGGAGAAATGTCTGTAACAATTTATTTTTTAATTTATATATATCTATTTATACACATTATATATATGAAACTATAAATAATTTGGCAATTTTTTTATCTATTCTTACATTTCATGTAAACATTTTACACAAACTTTTTACATTAGTTTTTGGCACCATCTTTTTTATTAAGAGAGCTAACTTTCACATTATGAAATATTTTTCCAAGGCATGTAATCTTTATTACCACCTAAGTTCTTAAAGAAACTGTATATCTCTGAAAATCTTATTTATACTATTATTTGCATAGCATTAGGGCATTAGTATTTTACAATTTTATATTGAGGCATGTATTTATGATTGCTAAAACCTAACCACTTGCAATTGTGAACTGTTACCTTCAAGTATAAAAGTTAACTTTGGCTGTCTTAACTTTGTTGGTATTCTGTTGGTTTATGTGTATAATCATCTAAATCATTGTTTCTTGAACCAATCCAGTATGTTGAAAATAAAGACACTGAAAGAGTCCTAAATAAAAAGAGATAATCAATCAAATTAGAATATAAAAAGATGTTTGCCCTTGCTTCTTCAGGGAAATTGGGTGGAGGAATGGTAATCCATCTTTTATAAGGTTACACAGCTAAGGAAAAGGTCATACAATGTTAGGAAGGGGAAGAAACGAGTTTTAGGTGGTCAAATTCATTTATGTTAGAAAAAAATTAAAATACACTGAATTTTATATATTTTTTTAATTTTTAGGCTTTTACAATATATTTTTGGTTAATGTCTCTCGTGCATTACACTCAATGGGATACTGTATCTAAAAATTTATAATTAAAATCAGAGTCTCTTGGGTAAAAATGTTATATCATGTATAAAACTTTTCCATGATGAGTGTTTGAATCAATACTTGAATACTTGCAGGGTGAAAACCATAACGTGTCACTGACACATAATGAATCATAACTAAATGGAACAATATCCGATGCTCTTGCATTAGAGTAATCAGTTATATCAAGACTTCAAATCTTCTCATATTGAACTACAGATTCAACGCAGCCCCATTTATAGTCCTTGTTGGCTAATTTACAGAAATTGATAAGTTAATTTTAAAAGGTACATGGAAATGCAAAGTAAGTAGAATAGCCAAAACAAACTTGAAAAAGAACAACTGTGTTAGAATATTCATTCTACCAGATTTCACTCTTACTCTAAAACTACAACAATCCAGACAGTGTGATATTGGCAAGAGATATACAAATGACAAATGGAACACAACCAAACTTCTAGAAATTGATACACACATATATGTTCAACTGTCTTTCAACAAATCTGAAGATACTTCAATAGAAAAGTAAAAGTGTTTTTAAAGACAGTACTGGAAAAATTGGGTATCTATATTTTAAAAAACCCCTCAAGCTCTTCTATGTGATATACAAACATTTAATAAATAGATAATGCATACAAACATAACATCTTAAACTATAAAACTTCTGAAGAAAAATATAAAATGAGAAAAAATGTTTCAGAACTTGAGATAAACAAAGATATCTTAAACTGGGCACAAAAAACAGGAGGAATAAAATTTAAAACATGTTACATTAAAATTCATCAAAATAATAATAATTATTGCTTTCCAACGCACTATTTAAAAAGGCAGGAAATATAGAGGGAGAAAATATTTACATATATTTTGTCTATAAATGACTTGTGTTCAGAATATTAAAAGTAATTACCACTCAATAACAAAAAGATAAACAACTTGATAATATGACAATAAATGTGGACATCGCACAAACAAAGGAATGTAAATAGATAGACAAGAAGCTCAGAAATCATTAGAAAAATGCCGAGAGAAACAATGAAAGTAAACCACTATATACTCATTATAATGATTAATTTAGAAAACCTGATATACTAAGTATTGGCATTTTGGGGCACCTAAAATTCTCATTCATTCTCATGCCTGTGTGGAAATGATATAGCCACTCTGTAAATCACTGAAACCATTGCTTATAAGGTTAAATCTACCTTTATATTATGATACAAGAATTCTACTTCAAGGTATTTATTCAATAGCAATGAAAAGATATGTTTTCACAAATACTTATATGAAAAGTTAATATCAATTTTATTCATAATAGCTTGTTATGGACAGAATTATGTCATTCCAAAATTTATTTGTTAAAGCCCTAACCCCTAATGTGAATAAATATGGAGACAGCGTTTTTAAAGGGGCAATTAGAGTTAAACGAAGTTTAAAGTGGGGCCCTAATTTAACAGGACAGGTATCCTTATAAGAAGAGGAGGAGATACCAGAGAAAAGGCCATGTGAGTACAGCAAGCAAAGGGCGCTCTGTAAGCCAAGAAGAGAGACATCACCAGAAATCAACTCTGCCAGGACCATTATCTTGGCCTTCCTGCTTTCAGAACTGTGAGAAAATAAACATTTTTGGTTTAAGCCATTCAGTCTGTGGTATTCTGTCATGGCAGTGATAGCAAACTAATACATAGCTCAAATTAGAAACAACACAATTATTCATAAACTGATGAATTAGCATACAGACTGTAGGATAGATACACAATTATTGACTATTCAATATTAAAAACAAGCAGACTATGGGTGAATCCAGCAACATCAATGAATATCAAACCCCCTGTAATAAGTGAGAGAAACCAGAAACAAAATGCTAGATACTCCAAGATTCTATTTATATGAAATATGCAAAATTACATGACTATAAACAGGTAAGTTTTTGACAGGAGGGAGAAAAATTGACAGAAAAGGGTACTGAGAGAACTTTTTATCAGTATGGTGAAAGTGTTATTTTTGGTGTGTGTGGTGCTGGTTACATGGTTAAATACATTTGTCAAAAAGTATCTCTGTGTACTTAGTTGAAAAAATATGATAGTATGTAAGTCATATCTTAATAAAGTTTACCTTAAAATCAAGAGAAACTATAGGAAATAGAAGTATACCTAAGAGTGAGTCAAAACACGAAATATATTTATGTATTTATTTATTTTTTGAGACAGAGTCTCACTGTTTCCCATACTGGAGTGTAGTAGAGTGATCCTGGCTCACCGTAACCTCTGTCTCCTGGGCTCAAGCGATCCTCCGACCTCAGCCTACTGAGTAGCTGGGACTACAGGTGCAGCACCACAGCTGGCTAATTTTTTATTTTTCATAGAGATAGAGTTTCACTATGTTGCCTATGTTGGTCTTGAACTTCTGGGCTCATGCCATCTGCCCACCTTGGCCTCCCAAAATGCCGGGATTACATGTCTGAGACGTTGTGCCAGGCCAAAACATGGAATTTAAAACATCGATCTTAAAAGTACAATGTTACATATGTCGAATAAAATAAAATGCTAGGTAGAGATTTTTCAAAGAAACTACAAATAGTGAGAAATGATAACAAGGCAATTTTAGTACAGAAATATGCAAAAACTGAAAGTAAGAATGCACTAGATAGGTTTAAAGGCAGATAAAAACAAACAAACAATCAACCAAAAAACAGCCAAAGAGAGAATTAAAAATCTGGAACATATTCCAGTAAAGAGTAAATATATAAAGTACATGGCATACGATACCAGAGCATGTAGAAAAGACACAGAGCATACACTCAGAAGGTGAAAATATACTTATGTGCATTGCAAAAAGAAGCCAAAAAAGATAACAGAGTAGAAGCTATATTTAAAGAGATAATTGCTGAGAATTTTCCATAGCTGATGAAAGAAAGCAACTCATAGATTCAAAAAATTCAATAAATTATTTATCTATCTCTCTGTCTATTGAATTATAGTTCAATTTCTAAAAGCCACATAAAAAATAAAATCTTAAAAGCAGCCATAGAAAAAGCCATGAGCTTCTTTAGCCAACAGCTCACCTCTCAACAGAAACACTGGAATAGGAGGCAATAGAATATTTTTAAAATATTGAGAGAAAGTAACTACTACATTCTCTGAAAATGTGACTTAAAAATGAATAAGAAATTAAGATATTTTGGGAAAAAAATAGAATCATTTTGTCCGCTTCAGACTTGCTGATGTTCTTCAACATGGAAAACAGACTTCAGATGAAATTTCATCAATTTAGCATAATCTTTAATAAAACAAATGTACATGTCCTATTGTCTAAGGCAACTACTAAAGCATAGGTTTTGCAATTATAAATTAACAAACTAATAGAGACACAAAATAAAGTATTAAAATATAATTGAAAGTAAAAACAAAAAGTGAGAATGTAAAAACACCTTGCTAAAACAAAGCAGCTGGAAAACATAAAGAAAAATTATTTTCAAAACCAATTATATCATTAAATTCTTTAAGTGGAAATTGACTTTCAAACAAGGTCTATTTGTCAGATTCAATTTTTAAAAAATGAACCCATTAATATGTGTCTCACAGATGAAACATAAGTTAATATAATATAGTAAGTTTGAAATAAAAGTATGGGAAGAGATATACCATACAATCATTAATTAAACACAAGTGGTGTAGCCAGGTTACAAGTATTGATGCTTCTGTTAGAAAATATCATTATGTTGCAATAACAAATAACTCTGTAACTCATTAGTTAACCAAAGGTTTATTTCATGTGCTCACTAAGTGAAGCTCACAGGTCCATGACAAAAAGAAAAAAAAAAAAAAAGCCCTGACATGTTTTATGCTGTCAATTTAAAGGCTCTTCTCAAAAATGATATTCTGATCACAACTCACTGGCCAGCATTATCCCAAAGTCATGGAAACTAGGAAGTGGATTACCCCAATTACCTGGGTCTCTAACAACTACTCAGACATAAAGGATGCACACTTTATGATTCTATTTATAAAAAGTTCAAAAAAGGGCAAAATAAAATATATGGTGAGAAATCAGCATGGTGGTTACTTTTGTGTAAAAAAGGAAGTTATGTGGTTGTTCACAGTGTGGAAAGTTACTGAGTTGTACTTTTATGTTTTGTTCCTTTTATGTGTGCAGTATTTCAATGGAACTATTACAAGAGTAAAATTAAAATGGGAACAAATGAAGAGAAACACTGGTGGTTCAGACTCACTCAGAAGGTAGAATATAAAAGGAGTTTAGCAGAAGTGAAATATTTGGTTTTGAAGAGAAGGAGAGTTTTTCTTAACCGTTTACAACTTTTTTCATTGGAATGTAAACACCTACTTTTATCAGGAACCTTTTAGTTCCATATAACAGAAATACAATTCAGCTAGCCGAATCACAATGTAAATTTGTTGGCTCACAAACTGAATTTCAGAGAGCGTTTTGCATTTGTGTTCTGTTAGATGTCAGGTGCTATAACTCTGATGCTGAAAATGTGCCCTTTGTTTTCTCTTAATCTTTATTGTCTACGTGTTTCCTTTATATCTGTGGTCTCTCCCCACAGGAATGAGAAGATAAATTTTGGAAGAGTCAGAGAAATCCGGTTCTTGTAGTATCTAATTACATTAAAAAATGTTAATTTGCCACAGAGCCGAAGAATTCCCTAAAAAACCCCTTGACTTACTTGGGCTACATGAGTCCCCACATGACTAGCATACCTGTAACATACGGGATGGGAGAAAATGTGGCTCCTTAACTGAAAAGAGAGAGGTAGACAAATACATCCCTTTCCAATTCCCATCTAGCTGCTATTCTTGACCTGGTTCTTATTTTGTCAACCAAGCTTCTTGAAAGACTTGATGGTTCCTTATATCCTATTCTTTATCATTCCAGGTAATCTGCCCTGTGCCTTTATGATGGCCACATTGGTATCTTATTGCCAAATCAATCAATGGCTCTTGGTAGATAAATCCAAAGGGACATTTTCTTATTTATTATTTGACTTTCTACCTTACATTTGTTCTCCTAAACACAAAAAGTCTTATTATTTCCACAATACTTTCTCATATTTGTCTTCATGCCTTTGTAACCACCTCTCAGTTATTTTTTTGTCTTTTTTTTTTAATTATACTTTAGGTTTTAGGGTACATGTGCACAATGTGCAGGTTTGTTACATATGTATCCATGTGCCATGTTGATTTCCTGCACCCATTAACTCGTCATTTAGCATTAGGTATATCTCCTAATGATGTCCCTCCCCCTCCCCCCACCCCACAACAGTCCCCGGAGTGTGATGTTCCCCTTCCTGTGTCCATGAGTTCTCATTGTTCAATTCCCACCTATGAGTGAGAACATGCGGTGTTTGGTTTTTTGTCCTTGTGATAGTTTACTGAGAATGATGTTTTCCAGTTTCATCCATGTCCCTACAAAGGACACGAACTCATCATTTTTTATGGCTGCATAGTATTCTATGGTGTATATGTGCCACATTTTCTTAATCCAGTCTATTGTTGTTGGACATTTGGGTTGGTTCCAACTCTTTGCTATTGTGAATAGTGCCGCAATAAACATACGTGTGCATGTGTCTTTATAGCAGCATGATTTATAGTCCTTTGGGTATATACCCAGTAATGGGATGGCTGGGTCAAATGGCATTTCTAGTTCTAGATCCCTGAGGAATCGCCACACTGACTTCCACAATGGTTGAACTAGTTTACAGTCCCACCAACAGTGTAAAAGTGTTTCTATTTCTCCACATCCTCTCCAGCAACTGTTGTTTCCTGCTTTTTTAATGATGGCCATTCTAACTGGAACCACCTCTCAGTTATTATAGCCCCTGCCACTGGTTAAACAAAAGTTTAAAACAAAAGTTTTTAATAAACAAATAGGCAAAAACTGGAAGCATTCCCTTTGAAAATTGGCACAAGAAAAGGATGCCCTCTCTCACCACTCCTATTCAGCACAGAACTGGAATTTCTGGCCAGGGCAATCAGGCAAGAGAAAGAAATAAAGTGTATTCAAATAAGAAGAGAGGAAGTCAAACTGTCTCTGTTTGCAGGAGACGTGACTGTATATTTAGAAAACCCCATTGTCTCAGCCCAAAATCTCCTTAAACTGATAAGCAACTTCAGCAAAGTCTCAGGATACAAAATCAACTTGCAAAAATCACAAGCATTCCTATACACCAATAATAGAGAGCCAAATCATGAGTGAATTTCCATTCACAATTGCTACAAATAGAATAAAATACCTAGGAATACAACTTACAAGGGATGTGAAGGACCTCTTCAAGGAGAACTACAAACCACTGCTCAAGGAAATAAGAGAGGACACAAACTAATGGGAAAACATTCCATGTTCATGGATAGAAAGAATCAATATCATGAAAATGGCCATACTGCCCAAAGTAATTTATAGATTCAATGCTATCCCCATCAAGCTACCATTGACTTTCTTCAGAGAATTAGAAAAAAAAAAACTACTTTAAATTTCATATGGAACCCAAAAAGAGCCCACATAGCCAAGACAATCCTAAGCCAAAAGAACAAAGCTGGAGACATCATGCTACCTGACTTCGAACTATACTACAAGGCTACAGTAACCAAAACAGCATGACACTGGTACCAAAACAGATATATAGACCAGAAGCCTCAGAAATACACCACACATCTACAACCATCTGATTTTTGACAAACTTGACAAAAACAAGCAATGGAGAAAGGATTCCCTATTTAATAAATGGTGTTGAGAAAACTGGCTAGCCATATGCAGAAAACTGAAACTGGACTCCTTCTTTACACTTTATAAAAAAATTAACTCAAGATGGATTAAAGACTTAAACGTAAGACCTAAGACCATAAAAACCCCAGAAGAAAACCTAGGCAATATCATTCAGGACATAAGCATGGGCAAAGACTTCATGACTAAAACACCAAAAACAATGGCAACAAAAGCCAAAATAGACAAATGGGATCTAATTAAACTAAAGAGCTTCTGCACTGCAAAATAAACTATCATCAGAGTGAACAGGGAACCTACAGAAAGGGAGACAATTTTTGCAATGTATCCATCTGACAAAGTGCTAATATCCAGAATCTACAAAGAACTTAAACAAATTTACAAGAAAAAAGCAAACAACCCCATCAAAAAGTGGGCAAAGGATATGAACAGACACTTCTCAAAAGAAGACATTTATGCAGCCAACAAACATATGAAAAAAAGCTCATCATCACTGGCTATTAGAGAAAAACAAATGTTCAACATCTCCATGATTCCATGATAAGTGCTGTCTCTGACACCTACTCAGCCTGCTCGCTCTGTTTGGAATTACTTTTCACTTGGTATTAACCTGTGCCACTCCAGTTTGGCCTAAAGACCTAGGTCAGGTTTATTCTACTGATTACAGGTAAGTAAAAGGTCTCTGAAGCACTTTGGCATATACCAATATAACTTAGGCACCACTCTATTGTAATTACATTGTCCATCTCTCCTATTTGCACATACATTGCTTTAAACTAGGGTCTTTACATTTCTGTACCAAGACCCTGGAGAAAAGTAGGCCCTCAGTAGCTATGGCAAGATGGGAAGGTGGAACATTGCCTTGTTGACAAGCACAATTTCTGCTGTGAAATAGGAAGCTCAGTCATTTACTCATAGAAAAGTCTGCAGAACTGGGATAGAGTGTTTGATGAGAGGTAGGACTTTTGGAGTTGGTAAGGAGCAAAATCTATTCCTAAGAGGTGCAGTTAGCTCCTCTAAAAGTTTCTAATTCCTGGGTCCTAATAAATCTTACCATGTTATGTTCTCCTTTATTGATGCTTACCACTCTGAATGAAGAAGACAAGACATATAGCTAGATTGATAAGAGATAAAGTGTCAAGAGGTGAGGGATGGGATAAAAAACAATGCAGTGAGAATAATTTCCAGAGGGTTATTTCAATCTAGCACATTTAGAGTTGGCTTGCTTAGAGAAAAATGCTGAAGCTACAAGACAGAACGAAGGAAAAGAAAATAGAATGGAGCTATTAATGAAGTCAAAGTTCCTACAGAATAGATGTAAAGAAAGAAAGAGAACAGATTCTTCCCTTTCACTCAACGCTAGTTTTTGGAAACATATGTATGTACTTGCTTCACCATTTGTTCCTCTCCATCCATATTTATGAACTATAATACTGAATTTTTCATATGCCACCTATACTGCGTCTGTTTCCTGAAGGCCACCTATAACTTCGAACTGAGAAATCCAAAATGTCTTTTAAAATTCTTTATCATTCTTCCTACAGGAAGTGTCAGCATTACTTATTCCTTTGAACATTTTCTCTTTCTGTTCCTTCATGCCTGGTTTGCCAATGGAAATGATCTCCACCCTAGTTTCAAGGATGCTTCTCATGACCCAACTTAAATTGCAAAATTAGGGTCACTTACGTTTTTATTGATACATTATATATATAAAAGTATTTTTAATTTAAAAATTTTGGAAGGTATTCATAAACATTTATAGATATTAAATAGTTGATAACTCTATAGAGGCTTTATATTAATATTAAGATTTTAAAAATTCTCATTTTGTATTTTATTATGGGATTTTAACAGTAGTGATCTGATAAAAGTTTATCTAAACTTAAGAAGCAGATTCCTTTGTCTTTGATGATGAAAATTATGCATTATACAAAATTAAAAAACAATATTATACTATTGTTGAAGTCAATAAAAGGCCATTAAAACTCCGAAATTTTATTTAACCCATGTTAGCAAATATTGATTCAGTTGTAAAATGCCCAGTGCAATTTATGTCTTAATGCATCTATTTATTAACTATTCAAAAGTGAATAAGGGAAAAGCATAATTTAATAAAAGAAATCATAGTCTAGTTGTCTAAGATAGCCAAGTACACACGCAGCTCAATATAGTAATTTTTCCCTTGGAATTCTGTAAATTCTGGGACGGAGGGGGCTTCAAAACTATTATTAACTTAGAACTTGTTTGATAAAATGAAAATTATGATATTTTACAAAAGTATCTTATAGTATGTGTTAAGCAGATTCAAAAATTATCTGGGATTATTATTTTAATTTACTCTTCTGAACATAGTTAAAATCTTTACAGCTAAGCCTGATTCTTATGATACTTAAATGTAATGATTATAGAACTCAATTTCTCCTCTTAGAAAGTTCTGTAATTTCTGCTCAATAAAAATTTAAGCCTAGAATTTTAAATATGTTTTCACCTCAATCCGTATATCCTAATTAGCATGGTACAACTAAAATAAAATTACTCAGCCTCAATCTTAACCATAAACAGAAACAGGAAACAACAAAATAAAAAAAACAACTGAAATTGTATGCTGGCATTATATTAAAAGATATTTAATCAGGTGTTCAGGAACGTGTTATTATTATTTTTACGTGATCAAAGACATTAAGGTATGATTGTAAATAACATACAAATAGACAAATTTCAGAACATTAAAAATTTTTTAAGGGAATTACTAACCATGGTTTGAAAAAGAATGTAAGCTTACTATCAGCTAACAGTAATTTCTCAAATGACTTATAATTTTAACTATAATATTTTATGAATAAACATAATGAAATAGATATTTTTCTTTGTGTAATAACCCTTCTATGTTCCTTTTAAACTTTTAAGTAAATTTTTGGAAAGTTTCTAATTTCAAATTCTGAAAAAAAAAGCTTTCTACATGTATATCATTGCTTGAAAATAGTAAAACAATGTATTTAGTTAGATTGTCTTAGATTTCAACTAGCAGAAAACTTTCCAGTACATAAGTTTGTAATTAACTTAAAAAGCAGTCTTATTTCTTTTCATCTCTCTGGTCTTTCGTACCACGTGTTAACTTATTCTCATGGTTACTTACCTCACACTGTAAAGATGGCTTCCATTTTAACAACCATAAGTTGAAATAATAGCATTCAACAAAATAAAGCATCCTTTCTGGAAGAGCTTTTTTTGTTGTTTTAATTTATCAATAGTATTCTAGAATTTATGACTGAATATTTAACAAAATATACAACTGAAAAAAAACTTTAGAATGTCGAATTTTCAACTCATCTTGCTATCTTTTAACATCTCAGATCACGTATACTCTCTTCATATTTAGAAAGAATATTCAAATAAGTATTTAAATAATATTGCAGTACATGAAAGAGTAGACATAGAGAAGAAAGTAATGATCCTTTAGTATGAGAGATTTGAGAATTCTTTTAGTTCTTTGAATATTTGGGCAAATGAGAAATCAGACCTTACGGGCCTAGGTTCATTGAATATAAGGAAATAAGTGGGGGAATCAGACCATTGAATCTATTTCCCTGCAAGTAGAGAAAAACTATTTCTCATATAACCCTTTGGTGTAATGTCTAGTCATTCCTCGTGGGAGGAAGTGTCTGCTCTGTCTGTGAGAATCCAGAATCTAATCTAGTAGTTCTCAGCAACAAAATGTTTTCTTCCTAGGTGACCTTAATTGCACTACCCTAAATCTCTTCCATTATTCCTAATTGCACTTTCTTGGTGAGCACTGCAGAACAGTTTCATGTGTTGTGTTTTCCATATAAACTTTTAAAATCCTTTTATTTGAGCTAGAAATAGAATGATACTCTAAATATATATTTACTCTGTTTTATGTTAAAGTTTTCTTTGAATTCACTTTACTTGGATTACAATTTTCAACTTTTAAACATAAATCTCCTAATTTCATCAAATACATATAAACAAAAACTTTTATAAGTTTATAGGGTCATTTATTTTACTAACATTTTCTTAAAAATTTACTTCTATTATTAATCTTCTTTCTCATCCAATATTTGTCAGTTGCATAAATCTAAAAAGCTTTGAATATCTGCAACTGAAGTCAAGGAATTCAAAATGAATTATCAGCTTCAGAAATAAATGCAGTTGTTTGTCTCCGATTTCTCATAAATGAGGATTTTTTTCCTATCACTTGTATAACAGCTTTTATTCTAACTTAGAAATTCCATTCTGAATCTAAATTTTTCTAGTTGCAGATTATTATAAAATGTAAAATAAAAAATTCTATTATTCTGACTATAGATCTAGCTATAAAAGTAATTTTTCTTTATGTGTACAAATACGAATATAACCAGATCCAAATTAAATTATTTTATAAATTTATTCTCAATTTTGTTTGGCTTCATCTCAATATCAGTTAATAAGCTAATTTTGTCAATGTGTGCATACACATTTTTATGGTATTTTGTTCACAGTTACATTTTAATTCTGCTGCTTTACTATATGAGATCTTTTATAGTGTTGCTTCAATTTTGAATATGAAATTCTGCTTCTCCCATTCACTTCTGTCTTACATACATAGTGACTCCACTCCCGCTCTGACACTTACAATTATTTAAAGATACTATGTTTCAGGATATTTTAAAAATTTAAACTATGATATATTGAAATAGGTTATGTTATGTACAAATGTCATTTCAGTATAGTAAAATTGCCATAATTTTTTTAATGAGTGCATTGGACCAATAGTGTTGCTGATAATACTTTAATATTAACCATTGGACCTGATTGTCAGTCACAGCAGTCCCTTTTTTTTTATAGGGTTGAGAGCTTTATATACTTACATCTACTGCTGTTGATCACAAAAGTGCCCATATTTCTTTAGAACATCTACCCCAAGGTAGTTACCTTGGAAGCTGAGTAAACATAAACTCAAACATTTATTTTATATCTGCTTCAAATGCATATTTCCAGACAGTAGTCCTGATCAGGACTCCAAATTCTTAAAATTTTAATTTACTCAAATTGTAGCTACAGAATAAGTGTAATAATGTGCTAAAAATTCCCTTTACAATTTGCTCTCAATTTTTCTTCCCAGATGTGTAACTACTTCTCATACCCACCCCATATTCTGAAGATACAAGATTAGCTGACAGTCTTCAGATAGCTAAGCAATTTCAAACTCTAAATTCTACTTTACTTCTCTCTTGGATTTTTACTACTTTCTCCAACTGGAGAAAAACTCTTTTATGATGGATGGCTTTCAAGGTGTCTGTCTTACATATGAAATCCAAGTTCCCTGAAATTGAGAAAATACAAACATATGGAAAATATCCCTCAAAGTGTGAATTTTTACAATTGCTCCCCAAATTTTCTGTATTAGAGAACCCTAACAAATTGCCATCTTAGAGCTTTTCAAATTCTCAGAGGTTATTGTCTGAGAATATATTTAAAATTATTTAATGAAAGTATTACTATTATTATTATTTTGAGATGGAGTCTTGCTCTGTTGCCCAGGCTGGAGTGCAGTGGCAGGATCTCACCTCATTGCAGCCCCCACTTCCCATGTTCAAGCGATTCTCCTGCCTCAGCCTCCTGAGTAGCTAGGATTACAGGCATGCACCAACACACCCAGGTAATTTTTCTATTTTTAGTAGAGATGGGGTTTTACCATGTTGAGCAGGCTGGTCTTGAACTTCTGACCTCAGGTAATCCACCAGCCTTGGCCTCCCAAAATGTTGAGATTACAGGCATGAGCCACTGCGCCTGGCTGAAAGTAATTTTTAAACAAGAAATCTTGCTTAATACAATGAAAATTATTTTTTGAATCTATCATAGACATGCAAGAAGAAATTGTTGAAAATTTTGGGAATTCAAAGTGTAGGTTTGCCTATATTAAAGGTATATTAAAGGAGATAACAGGAGTTACATGGAGAGGCAAGTGAATATTTTATTCTTTTATGCCATAATGATCTCTGTGTTTTACATGAGACAAAATGTTTCATGACAATATGTCTTTTCTCACATGTAGAATTGCTTTATTCATCCCTCGTTCCAGAAAGAAAAAAAGTATATGTTCTGCAAAGCGCGTCTTAATGTCATCTCTTCTTGGGAAGCTTTCTTGGGTCATTTCCCTCAGCAGACTTAAAAATTGCTCTATTTACAACTTGATGTACTTATTTTGTAGTTCTTACTTGGTTTGCTGGTAATAAAATGTATTTTGCATTTCACATTTTGAACTTCATAAGGGAAATACTTTTAATTCACTCATACATTAATAATTTCGTAAATAAACATTTGTGTAGTGGAGGTTGAATAAGTACGTCAAGTTCTATGACAGCCCAAATTCTGCCAGAATGTGATCCACACAAGGACAGGTTTTGTGTGTGTTTTGGTACCTATGTTTCTCTCTCTCTCTCTCTCACACACACACACACACACGCACACACACACACACTAGAAGTTACTAATTGCTGTGGTTGGGCAATATTTAGAAAGACCAGTCAATGTGAGTTTGTTCTCAAAACCTCTCACTACTATGCAGCCAGTTTCCCATTCAGTCACAGAGGCATTATGTATGAATTACCTCAAGTAGGATATTGTACAGAAAAGAATTGCATAAAGAAGTTAAAAAATATATGAATCGATTCTTAACTTTCATGTTTCAACATCATCAACCTTAAGAGATGCCAAAAGCATCATATATCAATAAAATGGTTGCAGAAACATGTGAAATTTGAGAAAGTAACACAATTTTAAACTACATTACCAAGACAAGAAATGATTTCTGAGGTCAGAGAAGGAGCACAAAATAGGGGACGGAAGAGATCCTTAACTTGGTAGATCTTGGGAAAGGATAGAGGCCCTGAAGGGAGTATGCAGTGAAATTTTGCTTTCACTTTAGCATCTCTAAGCAAAGACAGTGTAGCTCATTCTTAGGAGCCATCAGTTAGCCCGCATAGTACCCAAAGACCTTCCCTTTTAATGTTTGAGTAAGCCTCCTTGAGTCGTTGAACCTGCCAGGATATTACATGTTTACTTTCCTGCATAATTTATATTTACTTTTTCCCTGAGATATTAAAGTATTCTTATTCCACTTATTCCACATGGACCAATCCCTTCTTAGGAATGGAGGTTGTATGTCTTTCAAATTAGTGTGAGGAAATCAATGGAACTACCTGAATATCTTCTCTAGAACTAGAAAAGTAGTAAAACACATCCCAACCACATAGTCTACTGGGGAATAGAAAAGGCAACAAATAATCCCCATATGGTAGCTGGTATTATTATTAAAGAGGTAAAATCAATTATGGAGAAAACTGACCAGGTAGGCTAAGAACACAGACAGGAAGAGTCAACAAGTCACATTTAACCTTAAATTCGAATGTACATAAATTTAGGACATAATCTAAAATTAACAAAATAGTGGAAAGTTAATCACATACTCACAAGAATGTGCTGCAAGTAGAAGTAGTAGTGTGTCATATTAAGTATCCTCAAAATAATATGTGCAAAAATACATAGGGTTTACTGTACAGAATACCCAAAATAACGTTCTGAAATCTTATTGGAATGACTAACAGGTTAGCCTAATGGAAATGGGTAAAACTGTAAGAGTACACCAAGAGTTCACTTGTGTGTATATGTGTTTGTGTTTTTTTGTTTCAAGATATAAATTAACCTAACAACCCAAACACATTGAAATAAAGAGATGTCCATAAGACAAAATATATAAGGGTTAAAGAAACCATGCATTTAATAAATACAAGTGATGTTTAAAAGTTGCAAGAAAAACCTTTTTAAGATATTAGAAGTCAAAACAGCAAGACCTGACTGCCTACAAATTAAAATTTTTGAAAGTTAAAGTCACCATAAAAAATTGATTTATAACAACTAGTGAGATTATTCTTTGCCATATATGCACAAGTCATATATCTTACTAATAAATAAAATAATTTTATAAATCAGCAAGAAAACAACTATCCAAAGAGAAAAATGGACAAATACCATGAAAAAATCAGTTCACTAGAGTTTTGAAATGGTAATATACAAATACAATGAAACAAATAAAAAGCACATTTATCCTACTAATAACAAAATAAAATTAACTCATCCTGTGGTGATATTTTTTATCTCAGTCAATCAATTAAAAGGTGACTCATAACGTTATTGAGGCTTCTGAAAAATACATATTTAAAATCTTTAAAGTATATACTAAATAATTAATAATCAATTTTAGGAACCAATTTGAATATTCAAGCGTAGATACAGGCAAAATATTCCAAGAGGAAACTCAAAGTGTCGCTAATAATGATACAAATGTGGAATCATAAGTGCAAGGGAGTAGTAAAACATATTAAAGTACCATATTCATCTGATGAATTACAAAATTTAGTCATTCATTATGAATCTCTTTAATCAGAAATTACCTATTCTGTTTTTACTATTTGTGTCAAGTTTTATGCTAAGCATTGAAGACAAATTATTGAAGGTTCACTGCTAACAGTCACCTGTTGAAAAAATAAATAAATAATAAAAAAGAACATTATCAGATTTTGATAATAATATAAAGCACTTATGTGCCATGCTAAAGAATTAGCATATTCGAATAAATGTTTTTACAATGGCAAGATAAGGATGACTTCTCAGACCCGAGAACATCAAAGAGATAGGATTGCAGAGGGGATATGTCGGCCGGCTAGAATGTGTTTGTGACCTTGCTGTTTTTTAAATAAGAAGCTCCCAACAGAATTAGCACACATCTACCAGGCATACTATTACTCTCTATTTGGTTATTAAAATGATAAAGTTCACAAAAGGTTACTTGAAACTTAATACAAACCATAACACAAGGTATAGTTCTGTTCCAGAACTGAAGTGTACTACTTAGTTTCTATGCTATTACTTAAAGTAAGCTACGTAACCTCTATGCCAGAATACAAAATTTGTAACTAAAACAGATTCATTTTTTTTTCAGAAAAATACTTTTATTTTTGAAATAAAATCTATCTTTTTCAGTTTTTGATTTAAAACATAGGAGGCATGGATTTCATTTAGCATTCCCAGACTCAGATTATTGGCTCTCTGCTGAGGTAATTCAGAGAATTTGGCACTCCTGTAACTCTGTTGAGATGTTGGCCAATTCTATTGCAATCCTTAATCAAATTATCACCGTACAGTATCTGTGTGTTCTTGTCTATTACTTTTTTATTTTTATTTTTTAGTTTTCACAGGTTTTGGGGGGAACAGGTGGTGTTTGGTTGCATGAGTAAGTTATTTAGTGGTGATTTGTGAGATTTTGGTGCACCCATCACCCGAGCAGTATAAACTGCACCCAATTTGTAGTCTTTTATCCCTCACTCCCCCCTCACCCTCTCCTCCAAGTCCATAAAGCTTATTGTATCATTCTTATGCCTGTGCATCCTCACAGCTTAGCTCACACTTGTGAATGAGAACATACGATGTTTGGTTTTCCATGCTTCACCTAAATCTGACAATCCAGCTCCAGCTTATAATTGAATTGAGGAGGCCAATGAAAGACTGAGAAAATATAGGATGCTGTGAGTTGAAGGAGTGTAAAGGGAAAACATGTATGACCAGATCATTCAGAGAACAAAATATGTTTCTTTTGGAGATTGAAGGGTCCAGTGGATAGTGCCTGATTCACATCTAATAAGTCAAAAACTATGCTACTAGTTGGGCTGATGTCACAGCAGAGGTGTCTGGACTTCTTGCATGAGACTTTTTGCATGAATATTTTGCATGAGAAATTGGGTTAGAATTTCCCATGGATCAAGTTTGGGTCCTAATCAGAAGATAAACTTGTCATTAGATTCTTTATACTTCTGTTCGGGAAGTCCATCTGATCTGGATGGGCAAAATGATGCCAACAGAAAGGATCTGGAAGTGCACCCAGATGGCTAAGGTTGGAGAAAGGAGACCTGCCAATTTGAGGGGCATTCACTCTCCTCAAAAACTCCCTGAGAGTTCTCCAGAAATGTGACAAATTCCTGAATAAACAGTGACAATGCCTCAAAGTATGCCAACCTCCTCCTTCCCAGTGGCTCCCAGAAGCTCTCTCAAGAGGTACATGTTCAGTAAGCCACTCCATTGCTTCTCAAAAACCCTTCCCTTCTTGGCTTAGCTTGAAGAAGAGGTACTCTCCTCCTAGGAGGACAGTAAATGCCCAGTAATCTTTACTACAATTGTAGCTTTATATAAACAAAATTTTAATAATTGTGTCTTTTTAATTAATAAAATGCTTATTTTCCTGTATGTAACTTATGTGTTATATACATATATACATATATATATGTATATATATATAGTCAAACAATGAGCTATGGGTAAAAAACAGTTGTATTTTCTCTCTTAGCTTTACTGCTAGGTATTTGGTGCCTATTATTCTCAGCTAACTAAGCCTCTATAAAAATATTAAATGGGAAAACAGATTTTATATAAACACACACACACACACATCCCTACTAAAATACAAGTCTCATGAGAGGGATTTTTGGTCTATTTCCCTGTGTCACCAGTGCCCGGAACATGGAACACTCAACAAATATTTGTTGAATAAAATTAACCAAACTCACCATTACAACATCCTTAATTAAAATAAAAATAATACAAAAATTTCCACAATTTTTATCACCCACATGATAAAGCTTATATTAAAATAGCTATAAATGTAATTAAATAAGAAGAAGGTAGAACGCATCTCTATTTCTAGCTTTCTTCCTATTTATAAGGGAAGGTAGAAGTAATAAATTTTGACAATTTTATGTTGACATACTTAGAAAATTCAAGGGAATCAACTAAAGTAGCATGAGAATTGATAAGAAAATGTAATAAGGCAATAAATAAAATTATCATAAATAATTCATTTAAAAAATCATGTTGGAAACAGTATTGACAGACTAAGTCAAACTGCCAGATGATTCTTTCCCAACATAGAGTTTCTTTCATAGTAGGTGCTTCTTTATATTCAATATGATGTATAAATTTGCATTTGTGTGATTATTTGACTACTGTTTTTCTCCACAGCTGGTGGTAAACCACAAGGACAGGGACTATCTACAAGTAAAGAAAGAAATCCCAGGGCCTAGCGAGTGCCTGCTGCACCGTGAACATTCAATATATTTTGGAGAATGAATGAACAATGAATAGAATCAACACAAATGAATAAATCAATGAATTACTGACAATCCATAGTAGACAGAAGATCAAGACTGCAGTCCCTAGCATCACAAATGCTGACTATTTCAAATAGTATATGTTCACCTTCACATTATGGGATGACAATTTCCGTAAATTGGTCAGAAACGTGACTTGAATAGCCTCTGAGAGTCCATGACCTCTAAAATGTTAAACACGTAAGTCTGTTTTCATGGGAAATATGTGTATTAATACCAAATGAAAATTATAATAAAAGACAGTGAAAAGCAAAACAAAAAGAAAACAAATGTAGTACTTGAATATGTTTATTTCTGAACTGCACAAATACTCAGTATTTTTGACTTCCATGGTAAGTTTATAAATCAACATTCCACTGCATATTATTTTGTGGTTGGATCAACGGAGATAAAATAAAATAGGTCAGGTTATGCTCCCAAAAGACATATAGTTTTGAATAGCACACAGCAACGTTTATTTTGGTGACAACCATAAATGTAACTTCTATGAGGTTTATAATGATGGTATAATTTGGAAATTACTAAAATTAAGAAATAAGATTTCTTCACCTGATTTTTTTCAAGATCTATTTTTTTAAAAAGCTTTCATGATTTTTTATCTAAGCAATTTCAAAGTTTTTATATTTACTTCACAAGAAGCTAGCATTTTATCAGGATAAAAGTTGACTGGTATTAATAAATTGTAATCTTTCAATCAATTGAATAATTCTCATTGTCCCTTACTAGAAATTTTTCAGCTAAAAAATATTTTATTTTCAGGTTATTCCTGAAGAGTTGACACTTTCTACATTTAAATTAATTATTTTATTGTATATCACTTACCGATTATCTTTTTATATGCTTTACAAATGAAACATAAATTGAGATGATGCCTTACTTATTTTTGAATGAGAAAAAAATTACTTGTGATTAAAAATCGGTACTATTTTCTTAGATTTAACAGGAAAAACTCAGCTTGTCTTTTTTCATTTTTTTACAGCAAAAGTACTTAGATAAATTGACTCAAAGTACAAAACAATGAGTAATGTGCAGCTTGAATAATCCCCTATAAGACGAATGAAAGCTGACAACGTCAATTACAATTTGAACTGTCTCTTTGTATATGAATGTGATTTAATGGAAATCTGATATTCAATAAACCTGGCTTTCTTTATGATTTATATTAGATAGCCTTAGGTTACCCAATGCATTTTATAGCATAAAATGACATGATGCCCTGTTCTAATGATATGCAAAATTCTCAGTCAACCAAGAATCCAAGCATCTTTTCTTTCTGATCAAAAAGAAACACGTATGACCTTGCTGAACTAATATTTTACTGCACATTCTGAGTCCTGCCCAAACCCTCTTTTATTTTTCTTGAAGCAACTCACATTATGTTTAATAATTTTTCTATATTTCATTTAATTTATTCAAACTCACATGTGTTTAAGATATAGTAAAAAGAAAGTTCTCCCAGGATATATTTTTGAGAAGCCTGATATCTATACACATGACGCAACCTGAAGTCATAAGTATCTTTTCATCCCAATTTAGTATGCTATACAGAGAGAAATATAAACAGGAATACGTTTACAACTACTTTGCACCAACCTAATAAATGTATTCTTATTCGTATATTTCTCTGAAAAAACCTACCAGAAAATATCACATATTATGACTTTACCTAGTTCCATAATAACCATCATATTCTAATTCTATGTAAAAATGCATACTCACTTAATTTTAGAAAACGTGATTGCAGATAAATGATAAGTGTTCCATGAAGTATATTTAGTGCTTACCATGGCTTACCTCATTGACCTTAAATTTTTTTAATTGATACATAATAGTCATACATATTTATGGGGTACATGTGATGTTTTGTTATATGCAATATACCTATGCATATATGTATATTTCTTTGTTGACTTAATGGTTGCTCAGGAGCATGTTGTTTAATTACCATATATTTTTACAGTTTCCAAAGTTTCTCTTGTTATTGATTTCTAGTGTTATTTTGTTGTTGTCTGAGAAGATACTTCATATAATTTTTACTTTGAAAAATTTGTTAAGACCTATTTTGTGGCCCAACATATGATTTATAGTGGATAATATTGCATATGCTGATGAGAAGAATGTGTATTCTGTAGCTCTTGGATAAAATTTGTGTCATCCTGAAAGCAGGATGTTGAAGTACTCAACTATGATTATAATGGAATCTATCTCTCTCTGTAGATCTGGCAATATTTGCTTTATATATATGGGTGCTCTGGTATTGGTTGCATATATATTTAGAATTGCTCTATCCTCATGCTGGATTAATTTATTGATCTATATATAATGACTTTCTTTGTTCCTTTTTTCTGTTTTTGACTTAAAATCTGTTTATCTGATGTAAGTATGGCTACTCTTGCTTGCACATGGGTTCCATTTTTATGGAACATCTTTGTCCATTCCTTTACTTTCAGTCTATATGTGTCTTTACAGGTGAAATTAGTTTCTTGTAAACAACATACAGTTGCATAATGCTTTTTTATCCATTCTTCCAGTGTATAAATTTTAAGTGGAAAATGTAATTTATTTACATTGAAGGTCACTGTTGATATGTGAGGACTTCTTTCTGCCATTTTGTTTGGTGTTCTGCCATTTTGTTTGGCTGTTTAATATATCCTTTGTTTCTTTCTTTCTCTCTGATCTTTTATTATTGTGGTTTGGTAGTTGTCTGTAGTAGCAACATTAAGTCATTTTTCTTCCTCATTTGTGTGTTTGTTCTATCAGTAACATTCATATTTTTATATGTTTTCATGATGGTAGATATTATTCGTTTGCTTCCAGATATAGGACTCCCTTAAGTATTTCTTGTATGGCTGGTTTAGTGGCGATGGAATTTTTTTAGATTTTTTCTTCTCTGGAAAAACTGTATTTCTCTTTCATTTATGAAGGATAGATTGCTGAGTGTAGTATTCTTGGCTGAAAGGTTTTTTTTTTTGTTCCTTTTTTTTTAACACTTTGAATATATCATCCCATTCCCTCCTGACCTGTAAAAGTTTCCACCTAGAAATTCACTCTTATTCTGATGGGGATTCCCTTATATGTAACTAGACACTTTTCTCTTGCTGGTTATAGAATTCTCTCTTTATCTTTGACATTTGATGCTTTAAATATACTGTACCCTGGAGAAGACTTTTCTGGCTTATTTCCATTTGGAAATTTCTAAGCTTTCTGGATTCCTAAATCTCTTGTCAGATTTGGAGAGTTTTCAGTTATTTTGTTAATTTTTTTTAAATGTCTTTGGTTTTCTCTTCACCTTCTGGAACTTGCAACAGGATATCACATGTATCATATAGGTTTTGCTTATTCTTTTTTATTCTTTCTTCTCTTTTTTGGTTTGACTATTTTGAAAAACTTGTCTTCAAATTTTGAAATTATTTTATCTGATTGACCTAGTTCATTGTTGAAACTCTTAATTTCATTTATTGAATTCTTCTGTTCCAGGACTTCTGTTTGTTTTTTTATAATATCTGGCTCTTTTGTAAATTTCTCATTCATATCCTAAATTGTTTGCTGGTTTCTTTGTATTGTTTATCTGTGTTCTCTTGTATGTCACCGAGCTTCTCTAATATCATTATATTGAATTTTTCACACATTTTATAAATTTATTTTTCATTGGCATCCATTGCTGGAGAATTATTCTATTTCATTAAAGGTGTTATATTTCCTTACTTTGTCATGTTTCTTGTGTCCTTACATTGATAGCTGTGCATTTGATGTAATTATCACTTCTTCCAAATTTTTGGAATGGCTTTCATAGAAAAAGTCTTTTTCCTAAAGTTATAACTATGGTGTTGATTGGGTAGCACGTGTTGGCTTTGATCCTGGATGCCTGAAGTAGTGTAGTTTCTGTGTGACTTCTCAGCTATAAACAGTGTCAGTGTTGTCTGTGATTCCACAGTGGCTTAGGCTGTGCTTGTTACTGGATGCTGTAGTGAGGCTTTGCTGGAAATGGGGAGGTCAGGTGGGCCAGTCTTCAGGCTTTAGTGGTGACAACAGTGGACCAAGTTGATCTCCCCTTGGGCCCTGGGTACATATGTTGGCACTGATGTTAGCGGGACTAAGTAGTCTGATGCTTGGGCCTCAGAGCAGCTTCCTCAGGTGCCAGTAGTATTAACGGTGAGTTAGGTATGTGAGTGGGTCATCGGGTCCCTGGGCAGCCTGCATGACATGGGCAATGATCATAGCAGTAGCAGGACAATATGCAGAATCAGTCTCCAAGGCAGCAGGTGCTGATGTTAGTAGTGGCTGTGATAGACTGGGTGGACAGGTGGCACATGCAGGTGGGTGCTAGTGTTGGTGGTAGTGGCAGGTTGAGTGGGCCCATCCTCAGAACCTGGGGAGGAGTTCACAGGCGCTAGCAGCAGAGGATAGAGAAGGGAGGTTTCAGGCCTCCACGCAGCATGCTTGTGCACTGGGATGGTGATACCAGCCTGGGCAAGCCAATTTTCAGTATTCTAGTGGTGCACGTGGGCAAAGATTTGGTGGAAAAGGTGTAACTTATCTGAAGGCCCCTGGGTAGCATGATTTGGTGGAGGTAGCAGTGGTAGCAGTGGGTGGGAAGAGCCTGTCCTCTGGGAATGTAAAAGTATACTGCTGCCCTGCTGTCTGCAAGGATGGGGTTGCTGTTAGTGGCAGTAGCCCCAGGCAAGGGGCTCTCAGGCTTTTGTGCATGTTTTGGCTCCCAGTGTGTAGTCAGCAGTGGCAGTGGTGGTGGCAGGCCAAGAGAGCTCGTCCTCAGGGTACATGCAATTGCACAGCAGTTCTGTTGCTGGTGTGGGTGGCATTACTCTCAGTGGCAATGGCCAAGTGGCCTTCAGGCTCTGAACAGCACACATTTTGGCTCCTGTTGTCCCAAGAGCAGCCTACTACATGTACTACACTGCCCATTTTCCAAGGCATAGGACACTGTGCAGCTTAGAGTACTGGGAACCCTGCAGGACTTCTGGGTTCAATTGACATCCCACCGCTGAAGCCGTTTGGGTGGATGCAGAGGGATATCCTATGGGGCTCCAGGGATATGGAGTGTCAGGAACTGTTGGGCCCTAGGGCAGGATGCTGGCTTGTCGGGGTTGGTTCTCAAAATGGTACCATGTTCCAACTGCTTGGGTCTCAGCAGATGCGTGGGGCCCATCATGATCTCCCTCTAAAGCAATGCTGTTTTACGGACTCCGGGTAGCTCCCAGACTGGTCTTAGGGCACACAGGAATCAAAAGATTCTCCTGTGGCTAGGACTGTGGGAATGTGGACAGCTGGGGCTCTCTCACTCACCTTTTCTCCACGCGGCAAGCCTCTTCAGGGTCCCAGTTGATCCCAGATAGGCGGGGTGCCTCACTTCCCTCTCCTATTCTGCAGGTTTTTCTTGTCACTTCTGTCCTATTCTAGTGTTCTCTTGTAGGTGCTGTTTTCAAAGTGTGATGATCTATTTGCTATGTTTGTTCTTCTCTGTGGAGGAGGCTAATGTCGGATGCCTCTAGTCAGTCATCATCCTGAAGCCCCCTCTCTCACTGACTTTTTAACAGCAACAATATTAGGATTTATTATTACTACCATTGTAAAATAAACGTTTTGAAATTTACAGAGGATAACTTTCCCAGTCGGCACAATTAGTAAGTGGTAGAATCAGGATGCAAATTTATATCTACATAATATAAGATGATCGTGTACATATTTTAATTTGAGAGAAAATTTTTATTTTTTTATAGAATCCTGAATTAACTGAACCCGGTTACTTTGTGTTTGCTACCTAAGGATCCAGTTGTCTATCTATAAATCTATTAATCTGCCTAGCTACCTATCATCTATAAATCTATCATTACTGGAGGTTAGGTTCCCTGCAAGCTGATTCTGAGACTTAGATTAGCAGGCAGAGTATTTATTACTGTATGCTTTTAGGATCCAATCCATGGAAGAAAAAGGAAAGAAGGAGGGGTGCTTAGAGAAAGACGTTTGGGTGAAAAGAAGTTTCAATGAAAAACTAGCTGCACTAAGGAAGCTCTCTCAAGCTTCAGTGGATCTTCCTAAGTGTCCAAGTATGGCCAAAAAATTATATTTTTATTGTCCTTCATAGCCAGTCCCAGGATGGAGGCTTCCAGGAGAGCATATATGACCTTTTTTTAACCAAGTTAATTTGGAAGAGTGCTGACGGCTGAGGGCTGTCTGCCAGCAATACTCCTATCAGCCATTGGAAATAGACCTTCAACCTGAAGGAGGAACTGAGCTGTGAATCATAACATCCACCATACTTACATACATAAAGGTAACTCTATACAATTATATAGAATTATGCACTTATAACACACAATATATATTTTAGAGGTAGATGCACCCAAAACCAGGTTAAAGCACATTCTTATGAAACAAGCCTAAAGCTTTGCATTTTATTCATAATACAGAATATACACTTCATTGAGAAAATAATAGTAGAGAAAAAACGCAAATGCATTTCTTATCTTAGGGGTCAATGAGGCATGTCTATTTATTAATAATTTTAAGGCAGAAGTGAAGAATTTAGACTTGTCACTACATTTGTCCAGTAAAGCTAAATGCTTTCTGTGGAACTGAGAAAAACTGAATTCAGCTTCAGGGGCTAAGAAAAGTTTATCTAAATGGGTAGATTATACATTAAAACTTCACATATGGTTAACTATATATTGGCTTTGTTTTTCTGCAGAAACCTGACTAAAACAGATTTTGGTGCTGAGAGTGGTTGTACAGATTTTTAAATTGTCTTTGTGGTTTCTGGATTTGGCTGTCTATTATAATTGGCTTTTAAGATGCCAATAACTATTTGTAGTAGTGAAGGAAGCATTCTGGCAATAGAGATACTAGAGATACACAAAATATCTACATTGAATACTCTATTTTTTTTTTTTGACTGGATCTCACTTTGTTGTGCAGGATAGAGTACAGTGGTGTGATCTCAGCTAACTGCAAGCTCCATCTCCTGGGTTCAAGAGACCCTCCATCCTCAGCTTCCTGAATAGCTGGGACTACAGGCACACATCACCATATTTGGCTATTTTTGTTTGTTTGTTCGTTTGTTTGTTTCTGGGAGAGATGCAATTTTGCCATGTTGCCTGGACTGGTACATTGGATATTGTTAACCAGCACTTATAAGATACAAGGAACCAAGTGACTGTGTTTATGACATTGTTGAATATTTTTGGAAAACTAATAAATTTAACAAGATTCGTTGGTTGCTCCTAATGTTGCCTGACTAAGTAGTTAAAAAAAGAAAGAGAGGACCTCGGGAATTTAATTTTCCTGCTTAAGTGCCATATAAATGACCTGAAGGCATCTTTGTGTGCCCTGAAGGACATTCCAATATCCTGTAGCAAAGGGGCTGAGATTGTTGAAAATCAAACACTTAATCTCATCTTATGACTGGCTGAATTAACAAGTTGAACTCTTACCTTTAGAGTAGACATCTTACACAATGACTATTGTCAAAGTGAGGGCATTAATGGGGAAGGCATGAGATTTTAAAATTTGGAATGTGGATATGTGGAAAGACCCTGAACTTTGGAATATTGAACCCTTAAATTCTGATGATTTATTTGATAGTGGAAGAAGCCTCTCCACCAAAGTTGCCTTCTCACCCCCGGTGCAAATAACTTTCTGGCCTGTGGCAACAGCGTCTTCACCAGCGTCTGAAAGAATTAGCCTGCATTGCCTGAGGAAACTATAATGATGTTTCCTGAGGCAGTTGCCATGTAAGTAAATGTTAGTTCTCCTCAGGACCCATCCCATACTCCTCAGAAATCTAAGCAAAATGTCTGGAAATAGACATTGAGGGTGTGAGAAAATGGTGGAAGGAAAATAAAGTTGAATCAGGCTGAATTATTGATACGTGCTCACAAAGCAAAGATTCTGCATTTATTTATTTATATTTATTTTATTAATTTTTAAAAAATTTTGTTTCAGAGGGTACATGTGCAGATTTGCTACGTGGGTAAAGTGTGTGACTCTGAGGTTTGGGGTACAAATGATACCATCACCCAGAGAGTGAACATAGTACCCAATACGTAGTTTTTCAGCCCTTGCCCCTTCCCGACCTCTGCTCTCTAGAAGTCCCCAGCGTCTGTTGTTCCCATTTTTATTTCCATGTGTACTCAATGGTTAGTTCCCACTCATAAGTGAGAGCATGCGTATTTGGTTTTCTGTTCTTACATTAATTTGCTTAGGATCTAGGTGCATCCATATTGCTTCAAAAACATGATTTCATTCTTTTTTTATGGTTGCATAGTATTCCATGGTATATCAAAACCACAATGACATACTATCTCACAGCAGTCATCATGACTATTATTAAAAAGTTGGAAAAAAAAACAGATGTTTGAAAGATTGTGGAGAAAAGAGAATGCTTATACACTCTTGGTGGAATTGTAAATTAATTCAGCCACAGTGGAAAGCAGTTTGGAGATTTCTCAAATAACTCAAAACAGAACTACCATTTTACTCAGCAATCTTTCTACTAAAAGGATACATGCACTGCTGTGATCATCATAGCACTATTCACATAGCAGAGACTCTGCACTTAATGTTGCAATTTTGAGCTTCAGAAAAGTTCTGACAATTTATTTGGTTACTCGAAATATAAACCACATATGGCCCACAGTGAGTAAATCAGAAATGCTGGATCTGCCTTGGTTTGATGTACAGGAATGAATTTGAAAGTTAGAGATATTGTCACTTAAGTGCTACTTATCTACACTGGGAAGGGCCAAAAGACCTTTCACCACAACTGTGAGGAATATATTTGTGAGGTGAGGCTGAAAGTATCCTTGAAAGCTCTGTGATAGCTCTTCTCTGTACAGCAGAACTTACAGTGAAGAATTTGGTTACTGAATTGGGAAACCTAAATACAGTGGTAGTAATTGGATGCTTGGGGGACAGGGGCCACGTGGGGCAATGTGTACATGGTGACTACACTGAATAGGAGATCAAAGTAGCAATCAGAATAGTCTGATTTACACAGACCTGTGACATTGGCTACTTGATAATGATGTTTCAAGAAGTGAAATAGACAGAAATCTTAATAAATTCTTACTGAATCTTTGTAAGCAGAAAAATTTTAGGTCCAGTGAACAAAAGCTTAGCCTATCTCTGCACCCACAAAAGACTAAAGAAAAGAAAGGAGAGAGAGAGAGAGAAAATCATGGACTCCAAATTAAATCCTAGACTTGAGTCAGTTTACACACCCAGAACCCCTTGAATGAAGAAGCCAGGTTTTCTCGAGGAAGGACCTGATACACTACTGAAAATGCACATTGTTACTCACTGTTTCAGCCTTTCTCAAAGAGACCTAAAACCCTTTACCAGGATAACTATAAATTTGGAAAAAGGCAATAATCAGAACTTTTGGGAACTACTGACACTGTTTCTGAACTGACACTAATTCTAGGAGAACCAAAACATCATTGTGTTCCACCAGTCAGAGTAGGACTTTCTGGCTGCTAGATGACTAATATAATTTTAGCTCAGGTCCATCTCAGACTGGGCTCAATAACTTTGGTTATTTCCCCAGGTGGGAAATGCAGAGTTGGAATACCCAGACTCAGCAGCTGGCAGTCGCCACATTGGTCCCTTGACCTATTGGATGAGGGCTCTTATGGTGAGAAAAGCCAAGTGAAAACTATTAGAATTATTATTACCTAGGAAACTAGGTTCTCCTGAAGGCTGGACAGTCATCGCTCTGTATCCACAGGGAATTACTTCCAGGATTCCCTATGGATATTGGAATCAGAGGATGTTCAAGTCCCTCAGGTAAAATGGTGTGGTAATTGCATATAACCTAGAACATCCTCTCACATACTCTGAATCATCTGCAGGTGCCTTATAAAATCTAATACAATGTGAGTGTTATATAAATAGCTATCATATTGTATCATTTTTACTTTGTATTGTTATTGTATTTTTACTTAAAAATAATTTTGATTGGCAGCTGGTTGAAATCTGACAATGCAGAACTTGCAAATATGGAGGGCAAACTGTAATTGTTCTAAATCATCATCTAAAATGTGGTACTATTTCTGTCATAATCAGGATTCTTGAGTCAAGAAATCAAAAGGTAAAAATGGGAATGGCATCACTCATTATTACCTATAGTGATCCACTAGCAAAATTTTATTTCCTGTTTCTACAACTTTAGGTTCTTCAGTCCTAGGTGTCTTAGTTCTAGAGAAAGGAATGTTTCCATCAAAATACACAACAATGGTTCTATTAAATTGAAAGTTATGACCATCACGTGGCCACTTTGGTTCCTCATGCATCTGAGTCAACAGGCATATAAGGGAGTCATGGTGCTGGCTGGAGTTATTGATCCTGAGCACCGCAGGAAAATTAGACTACTACTCCACAAGGGAATCAAGGAAGAGTATTCTGAAACATAGGAAATGTTTGAGGATGGCTTTTAATGTCCTGCTCATGTCTTGTGATTAAGTCAATGAAAAATTCCAAGAACCTATTCCAGGAAGAAGGACTACTAGTAGCCCAGACTCTTCAAGAATGGTAGTTTGGTGGTAGTTTACCACCAGGTAAAGAAACATAACCAGCTGAGGTAAAGAGAATATAGAGTGGATAGTGGAAGAGAGGTCTAAATATCAGTTATGACCACATGGCCTGTTACAGAAATGAAGACTGTAATTGTCATGAGTATTTCATCTTTCTTTCGTTATGAGTATATTTGTGTATGAAAATATATGCAAGATAGTTTTGCTGTCTTCACTCTCTTATTCCCCTATATGTAACATATGATGTGTTAACTTTACATCAGCATTATGGATATCATTGGTTTGTTCCCAATTTTTATGGTTACTTTTCTGTGTCAACTTGACTGAGCCTTGGACAGCCCAGATAATTGGTTATACATTATTCTAGTTTTGTGTGTGATGGTGTTTCTGGATGAGTTTATCATTTGAGTTGGTAGACTGAGCAAAGCAGTTTGTGGGCACACCTCATCCAATCCATTGAAAGCCTGAAAAGAACAAAAATACTGAGTAAAGAAGAATTTGACGTCTGTGTCTGACTGTCTTCAAAGTAGAAGAGCCCCCTTTTCCTGTCTTTGCACTAAGACTCAGACTGAAACTTACACCATCAGCTGTCTTGGTTTTTGGGCCTTCAGATTCAGACTCGTACTATATCTAATTGCTTGTTTAGGTTTCCAGCTTGCCAAATACAGACCTTGGGATTTCTCATTTTTCATAATCACATGACCCAATTTCTTATAATATCTATCGATCGATCGCTTTCTCCATCAAACTATCTATCTCCTATCGGTTCTATTTTCCGGGAGAATCCTGAGTACTACCTACCCATCTACTTGATTTTCTTACATGCCTTGTTCAAGTGAGGAAGTCTCAGAAGCAGAAAATACAAGATTAGTAATTTCCAAATATCAAAAAATAGAAGCAGTTATAATTTAACAATTATTTAGACATTAAGAATTATTTAAGACAAACAATAATAATAAAACCCTCATAACCTAAAGAAAGGAACTTAAAGAATTGGACTAAGACAGTATCCTGATTTGTACAGAGTTGGAGTATTTTATCTTGAGTGAACATAAAGAAAATAACTGAATAGCAGTGCTGAGACAGAGACACAATAGCTGCTTCAGCATTGTCTATATCTAGTCACCATTAGTCTGAAACTGTGGCAAGGACATGTATTTTTATATCATTGTTAATAACTGAACAGATCTTATAGGAGGAGTGAAAGTCAGAAACAACTGTGAAGTGGATCTTATATTATAAAAGGAAGAAAAAATGTTCACAAATAGTTATTCAATAACTTTGCCGAAGGAAAAAATACTCAGAAACTGAAATGGTTTATAAATACACACAAGCAATTCAAAATGCACTTCTAGGTAGATAATAGTGCCTCCATTCTTCCTTCTTCCCCAAATAAAATGTCATATAAAAAGAAATCCTAGGTAAGGGCAACCGTTCTTGCCCGTTCTCCCCATTTTTCTCTATCTGAGTCATTGCCATCACCTCTAGTTCAGTGGTGTAATTCTTTCTTCCATTAACTTTAATAGGCTTTATACCAATGTTAAGCAATGGGATCATTTTACACTGACTGGGTTAATGAGAAATACCTCCACTCAATTAGTTTCTCAATACTGGAATACTTTGAAATGAAGAAGAAACAGGCAATCTGAAAACCCTAAGCTGAAAATTAGGTAAAACTGTCTCTATTTTAATATCCCGTGATGTTTGCAAAAAACTTGATAATTTTTCTGTAATTACAGTGAGGAAAATGGATTCAACAAATGTCTGGAGAATAGATCATATACTATCCTTCACAGATGGAATATTTGTAAAGCTATACAGGTAGTTTTTAGCGTGTTTCTTGGAATGAAGTCCCAAATATTTGGGATTTTTACATTTTGTCATTACGGTTTCCCTTATAGTTTCAAACAAATATTTTATCTGATATAAAATTGAGATAAGATTATTATATGAATGCATTAGTTTATAGAAACTGTGCTCTTGCTAAAATTTATATGATCCTCAAGTATTTCTTATCTGTAATATACTAAAATACTGCTTGAACATTAGATTGTATTTTAAATATTATGAAGAATTGGTTACATTGGAAAGAGTTGAAAGAAAAATAAACTATTGTTTAGTTTTTTAATGATTCATTACAGAAAAATCAACTATTTTTATTTTTTAATAATTCATTAAAATCATATGTAAACATGCAACTTCAGCGTATTATAAAATTACAACAAATAAGAATACACAATACATTTTACTGAAGAGGCAAAACTAATCATTATTTTCTATCTCCATGTCAATTAAAAATACAAATTTGCATTAGCCTTATCTATTTATGTACACAACAAATGAATTTGCATGCTTCTGTTCACATATACACATGTGCACACAAACATAATTACAATTTTAAGTTTATTCAATAAATTTGTCCAAGTTTGAATTAATTATTTTTTTAAAGATTTTTTTTTTTAAGTGCAAGGGTGCAAGTGCAGGTTTGTTACACAGGCAAACTTGTGTCCTGGGGATTTGTTGTACAGATTATTTAATCACCCAGGTATTAAGCCTAGTACTCATTAGTTACTTTTCTTGATCTTCTTCCTCCTCTCACCCTCCACCCTCTGAAGGGGCCCAGTGTGTTTTGTTCCCCTTTATGTGTCCATGTGCTGTCATCATTTAGCTCCCACTTACAAGTAAGAACATGCAATGTTTGGTTTTCTGTTCCTGGGTTAGTTTGCTAAGGATAATGGCCTCCAGTTCCATCCATGTCCCTGCAAAGGACATGATCTAGTTCTCATTTATGGCTGCATAGTATTCCGTGATGTGTATAGGTACCATATTTTCTATCACCTTTATCCCTAGGCAATCAAGAATAATTTCTAGGTGTTCGGATTTTCACCAATAAGTAGCTGAATATTATAGGAGCATACAAATATTCAGTAAAAATGATTCATTCAGGCAATGATTCAATCAGTAAAAATAAATCAACCATTTTTACTGAATATGTGTATGCTTCCTGATAGAGCATTCAGCTACTTATTCATGAAAATCAAAATGTCTAGAAATTATTTTTTATAGCCTAGGGCTAAAAGAAATTGTTTTACTGTGAGTTCACTCTCCTATGAAGAGTGTTAGAGTGTAATTACCTACACAGATTTTTTCCATAGGGTAATAGAAGCATTTTGTTTGTTTATTTATTTATTTATTTTAAAGTTCTATTTTCCATGTGATTCTCATCCTTTTGTATATAAAAGGCAAATGGTAAAAACAAATGAAGTAGAAAATATTAACCTCTTATCCTGGTTGTTCAGAAATTGTGAAAAAATCCTTTTTTATTCCTGTACATTACCTCACAAAGTTTTAGAGAAAGGGCACCAAACTTACAAGGCAATGGACATATCAGTTGAAGGAAGATTTCATATCAACACATTTAAAAAGAAGCTGAAGAAATCACAAAAGGAAGGAAAAACAATTAAAATATTTACAAAAGAACTTTCTAATGGGAATGATGATTTTCTAAAGAAGGAAACAATTGTTCATACATCTTTTTTTTTTTTTTTTTTGAGATGAAGTCTCACTCTGTCGCCCGGGCTGGAGTGTTGTGGCATGATCTAGGCTCACTGCAACCTCTCCTCCAGGATTCAAGCAATTCTTCTACCTCAGCTTCTCGAGTAACTGGGATTACAGGTGCCCGCCACCACACCCAGCTAATTTTTGTATTTTTAGTGGAGACAAGGTTTCACCATGTTGGCCAGGCTGGTCTTGAACTCCTGACCTTAGGTGATCCGCCCACCTTGGCCTCCCAAAATGTTGGGATTACAGGCGTGAGCCACTGCACCCGGTGGTCATTCCCTCTTTTCCTCCACTGCAGGCATGCATGCAACCCCACAGGCCCTCATCTTCTCATTCAGTCTGAAAGGGTTAGATTACACTATCTTTAAAGTCCTTCCAATGTCTGGTTCCTTCATCCCTTCAAAACAGTTTAATGTTTCTGAGATTATTATTTTCTGCATTAGATAAAAGATACCTGTGGAATAAAAATCATGAGTCTTCTTGCCCTGGTTAAGGATAAGTAAGTCAGGAGAAACTTTACGTATTCAATTTCCCATAATTGTCCATCTGTCTGTGTGCCATAAAGACCAGGAGAGGTCAGTGTGTGGTGAGCACAAGGGAGCACCCTTTTGAAGTACTGGCAACTAACAGATGTCTTAAAATTTAAAATATGGCAATTTATGTCAGAAGAAAAATACCCATGGCTGTAAATGACATACTTCTTTCAAACAGGAGGTTTGCAAACATTGAGAAGAAATAAAGCAAGAGACAGTAATATATTGGAGCAGTTTAGGACACGCTATCTACTATAACTGCCTTGAAAATCACAGTAGCAATTTTCCTCCAGGTGTACTAGTATCTTTTATCCTAAGAGAATTAAAATTCTCTGATAGGCAGCTTCTTATAGGCAGACCTGTTTTCCACTCTGTAGCAAAGTGATTGTCAAAACACACACATTCTTCACAATGGATCTCTCCAGAGTCATTTCCAAAGTGTGTACAGCTATCAGTGCTGAAAAAAAATAAGTTGCATACATATTTTAATATATAATATGACTATCGATGTATGATTCACATTCTGTAGCCCATTAGGAACTACATCTTGCTGTTAGAAATAGTGTGTGGCACTTTTAAAAAAGTGAAATGCAAGAGACAGAAGCTACAGAAGGCATTGTTCAAATACTACTAGTATTAATAAGAAAAGTCTCAAAAGAAACTATGTTTCTAAAATTAAACATTTCCCAACAGATACAAAAATATACTATTTTCAGGTTTGTAAATGTATTTGTAGTAATATCACATGCTTTTTGAGTACCACTAACTCAAATACAAAACTTCAGGATTATTGATTTGATTTTACCTAGTATCACCTTTTGTTTGCCAGGAGGAACATGTTTTCAGGATTAAAATATGGAGAAGGTATGCTTGGGTGGAGAAGAAGATAGAGAAATGGAGACTCTAATTCACTCCTAAGGTGAATGTAATTTAATATAAACTTTCTGTAAACAATTTAGGAAATAGGGTGCAAAGTTCTGGAAAAAAGGTCTAAATTAGGTGATACTAATTCTAAGAATTACTCTTATGATAAGGAATGATTAAATATAATTGTATAAGTATACATTACCTTTAACTTACTATTTTTAGTAAAGTTATATTTCTGAGAGCCCAAGCTGAACACAATGAACATTTATAAGAGTTAAAATTGCAAAGAACTTAAATATTCTACAAGCTATAGCCACATTCATGCATCCACTAATGTCCAAGTGTTTTAATTTTTAATGTTATGGAAGAGTGTTCACAAAGCATTAAGTTAAATGAAAATAAAAAGAAATTAGTTACAATGCACACATGCATACACACACATATTTGTATATAGCCAAATTTTTATTCAATGTACATTTATTTATACATAAATACGTAAATGCATTCATGACATAAATAAGTGAAAGTGAGTTTATATGAAATGTATGGAGTAACATTAAGCTACCTGTCACAGTGTCTCCTGCTCCATCTTCCTTTTCCCAGCTGCAAAAAATATCCTCTAGTACTGTTAGTCTGCATTCTTCTGGCCCTTCCCACTGCTGATTAAGCCTTTGTTTCACATGGCAGTGGGATCTGGATGGACTTGACGGTGTCTGGTCTTTCCCTTCCCAACTAGTAAGACAAGGGAAACATTCTCTGGATTCTCTCAGATCCCCCCTGTAAAAGCCTCATGGTGTTTCTAGAGAAAAAAGTATTCAAATGGGTGGAAAGCCCATTACCGTAGCCCCATACTAATGTTCAACCTCCAAGGAATTATCAGTGTTTCTTCTTTGATATTCTGGCGGGCTTTCTTGGTATCCAGCAGCCTCTGTCCAAGGTTAGCAACTCTTTGACTCCTCTGTCTCCCTGGATGTGCCTATGTCTCCTCAGAATTTTGGATGGTCGTTTATCCTTTGACCTGTTTTCATATGGGTTAGAAAAGCCATTACTTTACAGCCTGAACAAGGTTTTTCTTGTTGTAAGAATAGGGACTTCTTTTTTTTTTTTTTCAGCTCATGAGATATCCAAGATAAATCCCAAAGCGGTTAATCTGGAATAAACAAACCACAAGAGTCACTTGTTAGATCTAACTCCACAGAAAGAGATATTTTATGTAATGCACTTAATTTGAGAAAATTGAAAGTACTAATTTCCAAACCTAAAAATAACAATGAACCATTCTAAAATAATAATTACTTACATCATTTAAATACATGTATGCACAGCTTCTAGCTAATTGACTATACTTTATCTCTTGCATCCCTTTGACCCCATGGAAAAATTGAAATGAGAAAATTAAGCACATGCAAAGGAAACTATAATCTAAGGCTGGAATATATTATTCTAAATATGAGGGTTCTTTTTGAAATAAAAATAGGAGATAGAAAAGCAAGATTAGTAACAGGATCAACTGGGAACTGAAATGACTTTTCCCCCCCTTAGTACAAATGATTGATTAACGGGATTCAGAAAACACTTTGCTTATGTTTATTGATTAACTCAGACCAAAAGTATAATATTGGACATGAGGACAATGTGAATAGTATTAAAGATGACAGTAATAATAATACCGATCATGGTGATTATTGTGATGATTTCAATTCCAGTTCCCTGAGAATAAATGCTTCCATGAGTTTTTCTTGATGTAAGAATTATTTCAGGTTACAAGTTTCTCAAATAAATATCATTATTATCATAGAGGCTTATTATATCATTTTATTAGAAAGTGTACATGTTATCATTTATTCAAATATTCTTCATGACCCTATAACATCTCCATTATTATTCTCAATTTGGAGACACAGAAGAAGTGTTCATAAGTATATTTCCTACAAGTTATAGATCTAAGAAAAAAGTCAAACTGTAGCCTCAGACTCCAAAATTCTATCATTTGCCTGTGTTTTCTTCTGCACAAAAAAGCTACAATGGTACCAATATTCTATGATCAATATGAACCAGACACTGTTTCTAAGCCCGTATCACATCTCATTTACAAAAAATAAATTTGACTTATTATTATCACACCCTTTTTATAAATAAAAAGACTAAAGCACAAAGTAGTTAAGTAGCCCATCAAAGATGGTACCATTAGTATGGGAAGATTTGGAAGTCAGTATGTCTGGCTTCAGAGACTGTGCTTTCTTAGAAAGTAATATTGGATTGAAGTGTTTATGTTATAAATGTATATACAATTACATGCTGCATAATGATGCTTTTGTCAATGATGAGCCACACATACAATTGTGGCCCCATGGGACCATAAGATTATACAATTGAAATAATTTTAATTCACCCATTTTATGTTTAGATACACAAATAGCTACCTTTGTGTTGCAAATGCCTACGGTATTCAGTATAGTAACATGCTGTACAAATTTGTACCTTAGAAGCAATAGACTATACCAGATAGCCTAGATGTGTAGTAGGCCATACCATCAAGGTTTGTGAAAGTTCAGTTTATATAATCAAAATTCACATAATAACAAAACCACCTAACAAGGCATTTCTCAAAATGTATAGCCATGATTAGTGACACATGGACATAGGACTATACACACACCGAAACAGAGAAAAGAAGATGTATTTAGAGATTGCAAAAGCTTCAAATGTTTGTGGGGAATGAGATAGATTAAAATAATTATTTCAAGGCCAGGAACAGTGGCTCAAGCCTGTAAGCCCTGCAATTTGGGAGGCTGAGGAGAAAGTACGGCTTGAACCCAGGAGTTTGAGACCAGCCTGGGAAACATGGCAAAACCCTGTTTCTACAAAAAAATAAAAAATAAAAAAAATAAAATTTAGCCAGGCATGGCGGCAACTGCCTGCAAGTCGAGGCTGGAGTGAGCTTTGATTGTGCTCTTAAACCCTGGAGGTCAAGGCTGAACACTGGAAGTCGAGGCTGAAGTGAGCCTTGGTTGTGCTGCTGCACTCCAGCCTGGGCAACAAAGTGAAACCCTGTCTCAAAAAAAAAAAAAAAAAAGATTATGTCAATATTCCAAAATATTACCTTTTAAAGACAAACATAATTAACATATTTTATGTTTTTTTTTTTCTTGGTGCACACACACGATAGTGTTTTATATGACTAACAGTATACTCTAAACGTTACTTTGCAATATCCTTTATTATTTTTTTTTAATACTTTAAGTTCTGGGGTACATGTGCAGAACGTTCAGGTTTGTTGCATAGGTATACACATGCCATGGTGGTTTGCTGCACCCATCAACCCATCATCTACATTAGGTATTTCTCCTAATGCTGTCCCTCCCCCAGCCCTCCACCCTCCGACAGGCCTTGGTGTGCGATGTTCCCCTCATTGTGTCCATGTGCTCTCATTGTTCAACTCCCACTTATGAGTGAGAACATATGTTTATTATTTCTTAACTCATAAATAGTATAGGTTATTCTATCTACTTTTACTGCTTATATTTAGGAGAAAAAAGCACATGTACAATAAAAGAAGAGTCCAAGTAAGCCTAGTGTAAATTCGTGTGCTGCAAGTTATATGATATGGACGTGGAGATGCGTGACTCAGATATCACTTTTAAGAAAGTACTTTGATAAGTGAGGTTATTACAGCTTCAAGCTGTTAACTCCTTTAAGTTTTCCTAATCTTTTGAGCCAAGACCGTGTTCTTGGCATGGCCTTTCACAATCACGAAGACTGCAATATAGGACCTAGCCTCTTTTCCCTGCCTGGAAATCCAGTAAACCTAGATTATGGGAATGAGTGGTTAAAGAGGCCAAAACATGACTGATGAAGGGTGAATTTAGAGATGTGTAGTGAATAATTAACTTTACCCAAAGAAAAGTCTGGCCTTTGTTCTTTGCTTCTGTTGGGTAACCTCTAGGCTCTGAGTGTCCTGCCTGAGAGGAATATCTTTATTCTAGAATTTGTCCACAGGAAATCTAACAAAGTGACATGCAATGGAAGCTTTGAACCATGCCCTATAAGTTCAGAGCTCCAGATGAAGTGGAGACAAAATGCATTAGTCTTACCTCTTGGCTGAGGGTGGGAACTGGAGACTAAAGTTTAGCCACAGAGACAGTATGTGATCAATAAGAACTCTGAACACTGGGCAGGGCGCGGTGGCCTGTGATCCCAGTACTTTGAGAGGCCGAGGTGGGCAGATCACGAGGTCAGGAGATCGAGACCATCCTGGCTAACACGGTGAAACCCCGTCTCTACTAAAAATACAAAAAATTAGCCGGGAGTGGTAGGGGGCGCCTGCGGTCCCAGATACTCGGAAAGCTGAGGCAGGAGAATGGTGTGAACCCGGGAGGCGGAGCTTGCAGTGAGCCCAGATCGCGCCACTGCACTCCAGCATGGGCGACAGAGCGAAACTCCATCTCGGGAAAAAAAAAGAAAAGAAAAGAAAAGAAAAAGAATTCCGAACACTAAAGTTTTGGGTCGGATTGTCTACCTGTCAGTATTCTGAATACTGTAGCACATTGATGCTGAGAGGGCAACATATCTCTGAGCATAAGGAAAGCTTCGAGTTTAGAACCCTCTCAGATTCTGTAACATCCATTTCTTCATTGAGCTGATTCTAATGTGGATCCTCTGCCTGTTACAAACATGATGGGGATTATAATCGCTCTCAAGGAGTTCTGTGAGTCGTCCTAGTAAATTACTGATCTTGGAATCCATAGGGATCTATAAATTTGTAGTCAGCCAGTCTAAAGTGAGAGTGGCCCAGGAGGCCCCTGAAATTATGACTGGTGTCTGAAGTGAGAGTAAGTCTTATAGGGACTATTCTCTCATTCTATGCAGTTTGCCCAACTCATGTGCAAGGGGATACCCTCAGCATAAAGAGCTTAATACCTTAGCCAGGACTCTGGGGCCGGGGGGTGGGTGGTGGTGCAGGCTCAATGCCAGGTTGGCTCCTAGAAGTCTAGAGAAAATAAACCCAGGAAGAGTGAAGCTGAAAAGCTTTAATTGCCATAGCAGATGGTGGAGGAGGAGTAGAACAAATGAAGAAGACAGACATGCTAGAGTGTGTGTATTATGTGAGGCCACAAAACCCATGAGATAATTTTGTTTTATGAGAAGGCCAAAGAGCACACAATTTACCAAGGTCATAAGGGACACACTGATTAAGAGAGTCACCATCATTAAGAAGTTCAGTGGCAACTCAGCAGGCTAAAATAGAGGGTAGGAAAGGTTATAGAGTTTAACTTATTAATAGCAGTGGAGAATGTAAGTCATTTAAGAACCAGCAGAACCTTCAAGAGGATGCAATTTTTGTAACGACTGGCAAAATCTAAGTGGCAGCTGCAATGGTTTAACCTGAGGAGTGTTATAGAAATCAGTAATAGACATAGCGACTCCAGGAGCAAAAGAAATGGGCAGCCAACTAGGGTACTGTGTAATGTAATCACAATGTAAAACATGACTAAACAAAGCAAGAATGAGCAAGTGGAAGGCTAAGAGCAGTAATCTTAATAAAAACGATAATA